>NW_011384972.1:0-981 GCF_000754665.1 Bison bison bison
GTTTCTTTGCTTCCACTCGAGATGAATGCCTGTCTCCCCGGGTGCGTCTGGAATGCAACCCCGAGATCCCGGTCGCCCCTGGAGAGGAACATTGGCTTCTGGACACAAGCCTAGATGAGGTCTCTTGGCCCTGCAGTCACTCGAGAGCAATCCCCAGCTTTGCTCCGACTCTAATGGAAGATTGGACTTCCCTGGGCCAACACAAGAGGCATCCTGAATTCCCCGACGTAACGGGAGAATCCCGCCGCAACTCGAGAAAAACCACGTGGTTCCCCCGTCGTCGCAAGATGAAGCCCTTTCCCGCTACAGCGCCTCAGGAGAAGTCCCACGTGAGGAATTGGAGGTCGAAACGGTACTTGGCACCCTTGATGCGCCCCCACAAAGTTCCCCGGCATCCCGGTCTCCCCTGGAGAGGGACACCGAGGTTTTCCGGCACCACTTCCTCTGAGCCCCTTCTACCCTCGTGATCTCGACAGGAGGGTCGACTCCCCTGCTTTGTCTGGAAGGGGTTCCCGACCTTCCGGTCGCACCTCAGGATGAGGCCGGTCTCACGACGACATTCCAGACCGTGGCCTCTGGGTGCTTCCACATTGCGAAGCACCCCGATTTCCCGGTCCCCTCTTGGTAAGAACCCGATGCACGGACACCTCTCCGAACTCCACCCTGTGAATGAAGTCAACACGAAGGGGCAGTGACTCGCCCGTGCATCGTCCGGAAAAGACCCCCAGGTTCCAAATACCGCTCGACAAGTGGCCTCTCTCCCCGGGGACACCTCGAGAGGCAAGCGGAGTTCCATGCCTCAACCCAAGACGAGGCCTGACTCTCCTGTCCCCAGTCTGCAGGGACCCTGCGATCGGAGTCTGAAATCAGAGGAACCCTGAGGTGCCTGCCTCAACTGGAGATGAGGCCCTCTTCCAATGCACCAAACCCCGTGGAGTCCCGAGAGGCCCCCACCCCCCCACCTCCAGTTTCCCTGACTTC
>NW_011384973.1:0-631 GCF_000754665.1 Bison bison bison
ACAATGCAGACAAAGGAGCTCAGGAGCTGAGTGTCAAAGGAAGCATTGAAAGGACAGTGATGGATGCAATCTGTTGCAAACTGAAGGAGGGTCCCTGCATGTCTCAGAAACGGCCTCTGGTGTGCAGGTGTTGAGAAAGGCCCCCACAGTGCAAAGGAAAGAGAGGTACTCGGGGGCAAAGGCACTTGGCCTCTCCAGTAGCAGCTCCAGGTGGTAGCTCGTGAACAGTGGACAGCCAATGTGGTCACATGAGCGTGACGCTTATTCCCTCACAAAGAAAGAGAAAGGGGGCAGGGTGTGGGAGTACCTGGAGGATGTGGTGGGTTGGATGGAGGGACGTATCCTTCCTCTCTCCAGTGAAAATCGCTTTTTTGAGTCTCAGAGCTGCAAGAAGGCAGTTACCAAGTTAGGTCCCCACAGTATCCGGTGTGGGCTGGGTGTCTTAGCCCCCATCACATGGACAAGCCACACCATATGGCTTCCCTGAGTTCTAACAGCAGGATCTGGGGGTTTTGTTTAGGTACACACTTCCTTGCTCTAGCCCTGTGTTACCCCCTTCTTTGAGCCCCAGTTTTGTCCTGTAGAAAAAGGCATCGATTGCTACCTTAGCAGGTTGCTACCTTAATCCCAT
>NW_011384974.1:0-850 GCF_000754665.1 Bison bison bison
TTTGCATATGATAAGTTTGCAGGAAGAAAGCCTGGTTTGCTGCAAGACTCTACCCCTTCGCCCATTATCCTCTATGCATAACTTAAGGTATAAAAACTACTTTGAAAATAAAGTGCGGGCCTTGTTCACTGAAACTTGGTCTCACCACGTCGTTCTTTCTCTTACCTTCTGGCTGAATTCTTCAGCCTCTTTTCTCCACTGAATTTCCTCACTGAGCTATCCTCATTCTATTACTCTTTATATCCTTAATTAACATTTAATTAAGCAGTTGTTTCCTGATCTTCGCCTACGCCGTCTCTCCTTCGAATACCCTGGATCAGCCGGGGCTGGTCCCCGGCACCCTACCATGGCTCGAGAGCAATGACGCGCTCGCCCTTGTCACTCGCATGGAGACCCGACTTCCCTGGCGCCCCACGAGAGCCTCACTGACCTCGCCGTCGTACCTCATGAGAAAGCGCACAATGGGGCCACCGGTCGAGAACAACCCCGAGACTCCCCCGTCATCGCGAGATGAGGGCCTTCGTCTCCTGCATGGCCTAGAGACCAATCTCGCGACCTCTCTCCAAACGCCTCAGGAGGCTTGACTCCCTTTAGTCCACCCAGTGAGCTCCAAGAGATACCCGTCGCGACTCGAGAGCAGAGCGGGGTTCTTTGCTTCCAGTCGAGATGAATGCCTGTCTCCCAGGGTGTGTCTGGAATGCAACCCCGAGAGCCTTGTCGCCCCTGGAGAGGAACATTTGCTTCTGGACACAAGCCTAGATGAGGTCTATTGGCCCTGCAGTCACTCGAGAGCAATCCCCAGCTTTCCTTCGCAACTCGAATGGAAGATTGGACTTCCCTGGGCCAACAC
>NW_011384976.1:0-747 GCF_000754665.1 Bison bison bison
TCCCTTCATGTTGTGTGGGGACTCTCATTGTTCCATTCAAGTCAGTGCAGGGTGCCGGAGTCCAGCTCCAGCAACCAGGGATTCAACCTGAAAAGATGGATGGTGTCGGCTAGAGAAATGAGGCAGCCTCTCATTTTTCTTGGACTGCCTGTTTATTTCAAGTTTAAGATTCTCTTTTATACTTTTACAAAAACATTAGGCCAGAGGTTTGACATTTTCAGTTCCCCCTCTCCCAGATTTATTATCTCCATAAATCATTGTTGCTCTTCAAACAGAGTTCCTGCTTCAGTGATTCTCTGGGAATCATCCTTATCATCTATTATCTACCTCCTCTAATGTGTCCTATAGTTTACTTGTGATTACATTGTAACTCATGCTACATTCCTCAGTTTAATACTTATCTTCCTAAATCCTGTTTGCCCCTAACATCCTGAGCTCACTATCTCTTAAAAAGGCTTCTAGCTATAGTGTCTCTAAAAATTCCTAACTTCTATAAGCTATAGTAAAATATGCTAACTTTACAACATTCCTTAAATCTTTAACTTCTAACTGTTTAAATTATTTCTAAGCCCTAAATTCAGTAAACTCCTTTGCCATAAACATTCTCCTCACAAATAGGCTTCAGATAGCAATCCCTCCCATGGCCTCAAGCTTCAGCCTATGTGCTCATCCTGGAACACTCTTTTGTAAAAGTCCTTGAACAAATGTCAATGATTAACTTTATGAATTATTTTCTGAGCATAGCTG
>NW_011384977.1:0-691 GCF_000754665.1 Bison bison bison
TTCTTTTATAGATTTCTTCAGCGCTTTATAATCCTAATGTTCTTTTATATTAATTCTAAATCACTGTTCTTCAATCTGAGCCTGTTCTCTTCTTTTGGGCATCCATGACAATAATTGAGCTGACCTCAATCCTTGCAAATGTGCTTCCTGTCCTTGTTAATGTACAAACATGGTAACTTTATGCTTTGTAATTTAATTATTGTATATCTAATGATTTACCCCTCATGCTTATTATTTTTAACATCACTATGATATTTTCTAACAGGGGTCCCCAACCTCTGGGCCACAGACCCATTGGTACCTCTCATCAGATCAGCAGTGGCATCACATTAGAAATAAAGTGCACAATAAATGTAATGCTGTAGTTTTTCCTAGGAGTCATGTATGGATGCGAGAGTTGAACCATAAAGAAGGCTGAGTGATGAAGAATGGATGCTTTTGAACTGTGGTGTCGGAGAAGACTCTTGAGAGTCCCTTGAACTGCAAGGAGATCAAACCAGTCAATCCTAAAGGAAGTCAGTCCTGATTATTCATTGGAAGGACTGATGCTGAAGCTGAAACTCCATACTTGGGCCACCAGATGTGAAGAGCCGACTCATTAGAAAAGACTGATGCTGGGAAAGATTAAAGGCAGGAGGAGAGGGGGACGACAGAGGACCAGAGGGTAGGAAAACATCACTGACCCAATGGA
>NW_011384978.1:0-786 GCF_000754665.1 Bison bison bison
GTCCCCCACCACCATCTCACTCTCTCTGTCAAAGAGTTAACTTACAGCTCCAATTCATAAAGTTCCTTGTCATTCTTCCCTTTACCTTCCAGCTGAGTCTCCATCTGGCGCGCGGAACCCACCACGCTTCCTAATTATGCCTGGGCTGCTAAGACCCACTCGAGAAGGTGTCTAGGGTGAGGCACCTTTCGCTATTCGAGAGGGTGCCTGCGGCCTACGTAAGTGGTGCAAACTTCTTGTCTTGAAGTTTGACTGGTCTTCCGCGTAAACCAAGCTACTCAGTCTCTTTTCTCCACCGAATTTTCCTACTGAGCTCTCCTCATACTATTATTCTTGACATCTCTGATTAGCATATAAATAGTCGCCTAGGCCATCTCTCCTTCGAATACCCTGGATCAGTTGGGGCTGGTCCCCGGCAGGTGGTTACCGAGCAGGGACCTCAGGAGGCAATACTCAAAGAGCTGAGCAGACACGAACCACGCAATCAGCAGGCAATAAGCATGGAGCTCAGTAATGACGAATCATGCTGCTCAACTGGCAATAATCAAGCACGTGACCAGGCAGGAATCACGCAGCTCAGCTGGCAACTCTCAAGCAGATGAGCCAACAGGAATCACGCAGCTCAGATGGCAATTGTCATGCAGATGAGCCGGCAGGAATCACGCAGCTCAGCCGTCCCTGATCACGTGACTCTGCAGGCACTGATCACGTGGCTGATCAAGTCCAGATCACGTGACTGAGCATGCACTGATCACGTGACTGCGCATGCACTGATGACGTGGCTGA
>NW_011384979.1:0-758 GCF_000754665.1 Bison bison bison
ACATAGCTAGATAAATAAATAATTTGAAAGAAAACATGGCATCTGAATAAAGCCAGACACAAAGGTCACACATTGTATCTGGAAGAACTGTACATAGAAGAGAAGCAGGAAAGACAAGCATTCTATAATCCAAATGAAACATTTTTTTTTTCAGGGAGGAGGAAATGAACTGCTCTAATAAAGGCTGCCAATAAATTAAATAAAATAACAACCTCAGGCTCTACTACAAAGCCACAATCATCAAGACAATATGGTACTGGCACAGAGACAGAAATATAGATCAATGGAAAAAAAACAGAAGCCCAGAGGTAAACCCACACACCTATGGACACCTTATCTTTGACAAAGGAGGCAAGAATATACAATGGAGAAAAGACGATCTTTTAAAAAGTGGTGCTGGAAAACTTGTCAATCACTTGTAAAAGAATGAAAGCAGAACACTTTTTGGAGAAGGCAATGGCACCTGACTCCAGTACTCTTGCCTGGAAAATACCATGGACAGAGGAGCCTGGAAGGCTGCAGTTCATGGGGTCGCTAAGGGTCAGCCATGACTGAGTGATTTCACTTTCACTTTTCACTTTCATGCACTGGAGAAGAAAATGGCAACCAACTCCAGTGTTCTTGCCTGGAGAATCCCAGGGCCTGTGGAGCTTGGTGGGCTGTCGTCTGTGGGGTCGCACAGAGTCGGACACGACTGAAGTGACTTAGCAGCAGTAGCAGAACACTTTTTAACACCATACACAAAAATAAACTACAAA
>NW_011384980.1:0-672 GCF_000754665.1 Bison bison bison
GGCTTCTGCACCCCTTTAAGCCCCAAACAAGCCTCCAGTGAGGCTACTGAAAGGGCACCCATGAACTCAAGGGCGTCCCCAGAATCCACCCGGCTGAGGAGGACTCACCACGCTAGCTGCCCCTCACTCTCACCCTGAGCTCAGTCCTCCCTGACTGACTCCCTCACTCAAGCTCAGCAAGGGCTTGACCAACCTCGCTCCAGGTACTTAAAATGAACCCACAGTGGGTACAGGGGTTCATTCAACCTGCTGTGAACTCATCCTTTTAACTTCAACCCTGGGCTGTCAGATGACTCTGCTCCGTGGGGGCTGCAAGGTGGAGGTTCAGGGATGTCCCTGCCTCGAGCCGTGACAGCCAGTGCCTCGCAGACGCCACCAGGTGCTGCCCCACCCTCCGCCCCCGAGTCCTCCCACCCCTCTCCTGGCCCCACTCCCACCCTTGTGGCTCTCCACTTGCCAGGGCACAGGCCACTTGCTCCTGGCTCAGCCTGGACCTCTGCTGTCACTTGAGGGCCTCAGTCCCCCAGGGTGCTTCGGGGTCCTATATCCACCCATCTCACCAATTACACACTCTGGAGAGACAGAGTACAGTTTGGGGTCCTGCCCACAGTTCACCCTGAACACGTTCTCTTTTTTGGCTTTATCTACTGGAGTTCTCTGAGATGTGTTTTT
>NW_011384981.1:0-982 GCF_000754665.1 Bison bison bison
ATATACACCTTGATACAATCTATTGCCATTTCAAAGTTTATGGAATTCAGTCAATACGTATTTTGTTTAATGTGTTACAATTCAAAAAATAACGGGGAAATTCTATACCTTATTCAAAGGGAGCCTCCTTACAATCTTAACCACAGCTGACCACAAGCTTTTGTCCATTTAACAGCAAGCACACATACATTCCCACATAATTTTTTAAAGATCTGAATAGCAACTGAGATTAAATGCTCTTTTATTACATTGTATACAAAAATCTTCATCTTCTGTTGAATTCTTCGGAATGTCTCTCCTTTATATTATTTACTGAAGACGTAGGATTCAACCTTGGTGCAGGGCTGAATGTAAGCGACACGGTCTCAATCATTTGGGTGTTTACTGTTGTTGTTGAACAGGATGTTGACTCTAAGGCATATTTTTTCATAAATATGCTGTCTTACATAAATAAAACCTCATCATTCATCAGGATATCTAAGATAATTCAAAAATAAAATGAGCTATAGAACTGAGTCCTATATAAGCATTTAATACATGCAGCGAAAAAAATTCATTATTTATACATCTCCACTAAATACTCTGTGTTCTTGTTACTACTCATAAGTCCAACATCCAATATGCAGTTCAGGACTAAAACTCATACCAAGTGTGATTTTAGCTCTAAGTGATTTTCAATTTTCCAATCAACTGTCCACAAATAAGGATTTCTGCACTACACAGACATACATTAAGTGAATGCAATTTTAATGATATTTAAGATACCTTAAAAT
The DNA here is from genome assembly GCF_000754665.1 of Bison bison bison. Lineage (NCBI taxonomy): Eukaryota > Metazoa > Chordata > Mammalia > Artiodactyla > Bovidae > Bison > Bison bison. The sequence goes on from NW_011384981.1 coordinate 774, forward strand.
TAGATGTAGTGATGTCAGAAAATTTAACAAGCTGCATTATTCCCAGACGTGTACTTAAGACTATGGTGGCCATTAGTTTAAAGTCTGTTCTCTGCATGACTTCTATTACCATCCCTTAAGAAATTATACATAAGAGTTACATTAGAGAAGTGACAGTCCTAACAAGGCACACCTAAATAGACCTGTGCAAGGTCAATAACTTCTACCAC
>NW_011384982.1:0-876 GCF_000754665.1 Bison bison bison
AACCTGGGGTCTTTCCGGACGATGCACCTGCGAGTCACTGCCCCTTCGTGTTGACTTCATTCACAGGGTGGAGTTCGGAGAGGTGTCCGGGCATCGGGTTCTTACCAAGAGGGGACCGGGAAATCGGGGTGCTTCGCAATGTGGAAGCACCCACGAGGCCACGTCTGGAATGTCGTCGTGAGACCGGCCTCATCCTGAGGTGCGACCGGAAGGTCGGGAACCCCTTCCAGACAAAGCAGGGGAGTCGACCCTCCTGTGGAGATCAGGAGGGTAGAAGGGGCTCAGAGGAAGTGGTGCCGGAAAACCTCGGTGTTCCTCTCCAGGGAGACCGGGATGCCGGGGAACTTGGTGGGGGCACATCAAGGGTGCCAAGTACCGTTTCGACCTCCAATTCCTAACGTGGGACTTCTCCTGAGACGCTGTAGCGGGAAAGGGCTTCATCTTGCGATGACGGGGGAACCACGTGGTTTTTCTCGAGTTGTGGCGGGATTCCCGAGTTACGACGGGGAATTCGGGATGCCTCTTGTGTTGGCCCAGGGAAGTCCCATCTTCCATTCGAGTTGCGAAGGAAAGCTGGGGATTGCTCTCGAGTGACTGCAGGGCCAATAGACCTCATCTAGGCTTGTGTCCAGAAGCCAATGTTCCTCTCCAGGGGCGACCGGGATCTCGGGGTTGCATTCCAGACGCACCCGGGGAGACAGGCATTCATCTCGAGTGGAAGCAAAGAACCCCGCTCTGCTCTCGAGTCGCGACGGGTATCTCTTGGAGCTCACTGGGTGGACTAAAGGGAGTCAAGCCTCCTGAGGCGTTTGGAGAGAGGTCGCGAGGTTGGCCTCTAGGCCATGCAGGAGACGAAGGCCCCCATCTCCGCGATGA
>NW_011384983.1:0-706 GCF_000754665.1 Bison bison bison
TGGAATGCAACCCCGAGATCCCGGTCGCCCCTGGAGAGGAACATTGGCTTCTGGAAACAAGCCCAGATGAGGTCTGTTGGCCCTGCAGTCACTCGAGAGCAATCCCCAGCTTTCCTTCGCAACTCGAATGGAAGATTGGACTTCCCTGGGCCAACACAAGAGGCATCCCGAATTCCCCGTCGTAACTCGAGAATCCCGCCGCAAATCGAGAAAAACCACGGGGTTCCCCCGTCATCGCAAGATGAAGCCCTTTCCCGCTACAGCGTCTCAGGAGAAGTCCCACGTTAGGAATTGGAGGTCGAAACGGTACTTGGCACCCTTGATGCGCCCCCACAAAGTTCCGTGGCATCCCGGTCTCCCTGGAGAGGAACACCGACGTTTTCCGGCACCACTTCCTCTGAGCCCCTTCTACCCTCCTGATCTCCACAGGAGGGTCGACTCCCCTGCTTTGTCTGGAAGGGGTTCCCGACTTCCGGTCGCACCTCCGGATGAGGCCGGTCTCACGACGACATTCCAGACGTGGCCTCGTGGGTGCTTCCACATTGCGAAGCACCCCGATTTCCCGGTCCCCTCTTGGTAAGAACCCGATGCCCGGACACCTCTCCGAACTCCACCCTGTGAATGAAGTCAACACGAAGGGGCAGTGACTCGCCCGTGCATCGTCCGGAAAAGACCCCCAGGTTCCAAATACCGCTCGACAAGTGGC
>NW_011384984.1:0-618 GCF_000754665.1 Bison bison bison
CAAAGGAGTCTATAATATATAACGCATTAAAGACAATCTCTTTAACAAGTGGTGCTGGGAAATCTGGTCAACCACTTGTAAAAGAATGAAACTAGAACACTTCTAACACCATACACAAAAATAAACTCAAAATGGATTATAGATCTAGACATAAGACCAGAAACTATAAAACTCCTAGAGGAGAACGTAGGCAAAACACTCTCCGACATACATCACAGCAGGATCCTCTATGATCCACCTTCCAGAATATTGGAAATAAAAGCAAAAATAAACAAATGGGACCTAACTAAACTTAAAAGCTTCTGCACATCAAAGAAAACTATTAGCAAGGTGGAAAGGCAGCCTTCAGAATGGCAGAAAATAATAGCAAATGAAGCAACTGACAAACAACTAATCTCAAAAATATACAAGCAACTCTTACAGCTCAACTCCAGAAAAATAAATGACCCAATCAAAAAATGGGCCAAATAACTAAATAGACATTTCTCCAAAGAAGACATACAGATGGCTAACAAACACATGAAAAGATGCTCAACATCACTCATTATCAGAGAAATGCAAATCAAAACCACTCTGAGGTACCATTTCACACGACTCACAATGGCTGTGATCCAAAAG
>NW_011384985.1:0-524 GCF_000754665.1 Bison bison bison
AGGGGTTCCCGACCTTCCGGTCGCACCTCAGGATGAGGCCGGTCTCACGACGACATTCCAGACGTGGCCTCGTGGGTGCTTCCACATTGCGAAGCACCCCGATTTCGCGGTCCCCTATTGGTAAGAACCCGATGCCTGGACACCTCTCCGAACTCCACCCTGTGAATGAAGTCAACACGAAGGGGCAGTGACTCGCCCGTGCATCGTCCGGAAAAGACCCCCAGGTTCCAAATACCGCTCGACAAGTGGCCTCTCTCCCCGGGGACACCTCGAGAGGCAAGCGGAGTTCCATGCCTCAACCCAAGACGAGGCCTGACTCTCCTGTCCCCAGTCTGCAGGGACCCTGCGATCGGAGTCTGAAATCAGAGGAACCCTGAGGTTCCTGCCTCAACTGGAGATGAGGCCCTCTTCCAATGCACCAAACCCCGTGGAGTCCCGAGACGGCCCCACCCCCACCTCCACGTTTCCCTGACCTTCTCAGAGCCACCATGAGAAGCCCCCTGACGGTCACCTGCACAAGTCGA
>NW_011384986.1:0-503 GCF_000754665.1 Bison bison bison
TGTCTACTATTTTTAGCTACGCTGCCGTGGCCACTCTAATTCTGCTTCTCATAATTATTCTTCCTTGTATTGTCAGAACTCTTGGACAGAGCACTCAGAAGCTCGTGACTGAATTACATCTGGCTGTTTTAAAAAAATAAAAAGGGAAAGATGCCAGGAGCCAGGAGAAGACCTGACAGGCAAAGGCAGATCAGAAGTCAAGGGATTCCCTGGACCTGCTCGAGCATCTGCTCCAAAAACCAAAATCTGTCTCTCTACTGTTTACTATATTATGCCTTTCACCAATTCTTTTGACATTAACAGGGGGTTCTCTCCAACCACCTTTCTCTGAAGAAAACCAACTTAGGGCTCTAGTTAATAAGTCTCCTGGGATTGAAAGGAACATTTTAAATCTAAACCCCTCTGTTACTATTTTAGCTTGCTTGGCAGTTTTATCCACACTCTTGTAACTAATGCACATGATTGTTCACAACACCCCAAGCATAACCATCGAGTGATAAAAA
>NW_011384987.1:0-513 GCF_000754665.1 Bison bison bison
ACAAACATTAATGGGTCAGCCTCTTACACAGTGTGGTAGAGTGGAGAATTTATTATCTGTTCTTTAAAACTGAAGAAACTGAGATAGTTTCGTGACCTTGGGCAGGAGGTCTTCATAATTCCTTCCTGGCAGGATTTCATCACTGCTGTGGATAAGGAGAGCTGTGTCTCCCATTCATCTTTCAAATAAGTAAGTAGGCAAGCAAGTAAGAGGGAGTTTGTTCCTTATGTTTTCCTGTCTCTGTCCCACCAGTGTGTGTTGGGTGTGGATGGGGCTGGGCAGATATATTGGCTTTTGGTTCCTACACGGGTCTGTATTTGGATATGATGGAGACAACTTTGCAGCTGTAGCGAATCTGCACTGGGATAAAGTTTTGTGGGTTTTTTTTTTGTCTAATTTTCTGTCTTTATTTGCCCTTATATGGGCAGTAAGTGGCAGGATTTATATTTCACACTGAAAATTGCTGGCTTTCAGCTGGCTGCTGCTGTTGGGATTGTAGTGGCTGCAGTGAGC
>NW_011384988.1:0-619 GCF_000754665.1 Bison bison bison
AATCAATCTCATGTTCATGCTCATTCATTTCCTTTATATGATCAAAGGTGTGACCAGATCTATCACCCCCGCTTTTGTCCTTGGAGTCATCATACCTGTGTGGTCAGGAAGGGACATGCAATTAGAACTACTCGGTCACTTCCTTGGAATCATCATACCTGTGTGGTCAGGAAGGGACATGCAATTAGAACTACTCGATCACTTGCTTTTCATCCAAAGCCAATAATCTCAAATCCTCATAGTTTTAAAATGCTCATCGAAGTGGACTGTTACTCTCTGCATACAGCTGTCAGCTGTGAAAACATTCTTTTTTGGACACAAAAATCTGGCTTTTGCCCCCTTTCCCCCAAGACTCGACGGTGGCCTACCGACTCACGCTGACAAAAAGGACACAGATTCCCTGTGCACAGGTGACCCCTCTGCTTCAGAGAAAGCTCAGGGAGAGGCATCATCGCTGGGAACACAGCTTCATGACAGCCACCACGCAGACTCGGAGCAGTTACACATGGACAGACCCATGGACGGCTGTCCTGGATCTCCCATCACAGTTGGCTCTGAAGTTTGTGTCTGGGGAGAGCCCCTTCAACAAAGCTGGATGTACTGCCTTTGAGAATGGCTC
>NW_011384989.1:0-547 GCF_000754665.1 Bison bison bison
ATGTAACCATCATTACAAAATTTAAGTTATTAAACCAGGCCACATATTATAACTAGCCCACTGACTTAAAGAATTTTAAAATTTGAGCCCAAAGTACTCTTGAAAGTATCAGTTATTTCTTAGAAAAAGCTGATGTATATATATATAATATATATTATATATATATACTTTAATCAAGTCTGTAATTTTTCTCAGACTTTCTTTTGCATTGTTTGTTAGAGCCAAGATTCATGGATGAAATGTGATATACTATTACACCATATGTAAAGTAATACCCCTATTTTTTGCCCCTTTGTGTTACAGATTTCTTTCATACAATTTCTCATTGAAAACTGTCTCAAGATATTTGGAGAAGATATCACTTGTCTCTTTGGAGAGATGTCTGATAACAGTGATATCACTGATATTACCGATAACAGTGAGAAGGTTGCAGGTACGTGAATAATGTAACTGGCTTTGATGCCAAAGACAGCAAGGCTGCCAGGGGTCAATGGGAGATCCTAGAGCCCAAAGCACATTCTAAGGGCAGTAATTTCCATCTGCTCCA
>NW_011384990.1:0-515 GCF_000754665.1 Bison bison bison
ATGCACTGATGACGTGACTGCGCATGCACTGATGACGTGGCTGTTCGGGCACTGATCACGTGTTTAGCAGGCAGTGAACAGTGACTGACAGGCGCTGACCAGGGGACTCTGCACGCACTGATCAGGTGGCTGATCAGGAACTGACCACCTGACCGCACATGCAGTGATCCCTTGGCTGGTCGTTCACTGATCACGTGTTTATCATATGGTGATCACGTGACTGAGAGGCACTGATCAGGTGACTGTGCCGTCAGTGATCACGTGGCTGAGCAGGCACTGATATCGTGACTGAGCATGCACTGATCCTGTGCCGGGAGCCGGGGAGGTATTCCACTCTGGACAAAGGTCATGAGGAAGGAGGCTCGGCATACGCAAATGCGGGATCGAGCCTCAGGAGTCCACCCGGATATTCTCGAGCATCTCCCCCCCAAAAAAACGGGTCTGCATAATGTATTGCTTTGTGCTCTCACCTCTGATTTCACTGGGGGCTGTCCCCCACACCATCTCGCTCTCTC
>NW_011384991.1:0-825 GCF_000754665.1 Bison bison bison
ACCCAAGGGGCAGGGGAGCCTGGTGGGCTGACGTCTATGGGGTCACACAGAATCGGACACGACTGAAGTGACTTAGCAACAGTAGCAGCCGCAGATGGGGAAACAATGGAAAGGCTGAGAGACTTTATTGTCTTGGCTTCAAAATCACTGTAGATGGTGGCTGCAGCATAAAAGTAAAAGATACTTGCTCCTTGGAAGAAAAGCTATGACCAACCTAGGCAGGATATTTAAAAACAGAGATATTACTTTGCCAACAAAAGTCTTTCTAGTCCAAGCTATAATTTGTCCAGTAGTCATATATGGATGTGAGAGTTGGACTATACAGAAAGCTGAGCCCTGAAAAATTGATGCTTTTGAAGTGTGGTGTTGGAGAAGACTCTTGAGAGTCCCTTGGACAGCAAGGGAATAAAATTAGTCAGTAAGACATTCAGTGCTGAATATTTATTGGAAGCACTGATGCTAAAGCTGAATTTGGCCACCTGATGCAAATAACTGACTCTTGCAAATGACCCCAGTGTTGAGAAAGATTGAAGGCAGGAGGAGAAGCAGAAGACAGGATGAGATTGAGTCCATCACTAACTCAATGGAGATGAGTTTGAGCAAGCTATGGAAGTTCGTGATGAACAGAGGAGTCTGGTGTGTCACAGTCCTTGGGGTTACAAATAGTTGGACATGACTGAGAAACTGAACTGAACTTGTGTTGGGGAGAGAGAGTCAATTCCTATGCAGATTGATAAGAAGTCTGGCCTACCCAAAGAAGAGAAAAATATCTGGATTCTTGAGGAGGAGATAGGATTCTGGAATTCTCAAGGAGGAGAATTGCTT
>NW_011384992.1:0-756 GCF_000754665.1 Bison bison bison
TAACTTATGGTAGATACTATGAGTTAGTATGACTCACTGTGTTCTCTTTCAAAGTTGTTGCTGTTTTGTAGTCTGAATTTCCAAGTGGCTGTGGTAAGTAGAGTTCCCCTCTCTCCAGAACTAACCCTTGGTGGACATGTAGCACAAGCAAGATATAAACCTCTGCTGTTTCAGGCCATTGAGAACTGGGGGCTGTTTGTTACTGAAGCATTACTAGCTTCTCCTGACTAATATATCATGACAGGCCATGTATCATTTAAGGTATGAGGAAGCAGAGAAGTTGGTTGTAGAGAAAAAGAATGGGATAGACATATCATGGTAAACAGAAACACCATTAGGAAAAAAGACTGGGAAACAATGACCAAATCTCAGTTCTGGGGGTCCTTATAATTATACCCTTTCCTTCCTGAGGTTACATGAGAGAGTCAATGTTCCTTGGAAGTTGAAAAACTGACCAGATCATGGTGATGTGGAACCCCGCACAGGATCCTTGGTCCAGAGGTTCTGTGTGAACACCAAGAGCATCCTTGGAATTTCCAGAAGATTTCTCCAGTGCTTGGTATTCAGTCATCTCTCCATAAATGTTTGTTGAATGACTGTTTTCTGGCTGTTAACCATACAAGTAGGAGAAACGTTCCTGGGAAGGAACCACAAGAAAACTAGGCTCAAAAGACTTAATTCCACTCAAAATAGAGATTCTACGTTATGTTGCCTGAAGAATGGGTATGTGTTGTGATAGGGTAGGACAAATGTCCC
>NW_011384993.1:0-876 GCF_000754665.1 Bison bison bison
CTCAGCTGTGACGAATCATGCTGCTCAGCTGGCAATAATCAAGCAGCTGAACAGGCAGGTATCACACGGCTCAGCTGGCATTTGTCAAGCAGATGAGCAGGCAGGTATCATGCAGCTCAGCTGCCAATTATCAAGCAGATGAGCAGGCAGGAATCACGCAGCTCAGCTGGAAACTTATCAAGCAGCTTAGCAGGCAGGAATTACGCAGCACACCTGGCAATTGTCAAGCAGATGACAGGCAGGAATCATGCAGCTCAGCTGGCAATTGTCAAGCAGATGAGCAGACAGGAATCACGCAGCTCAGCAGGCCCTGATCATGTAACTGAGCACGCACTGCTCATGTGGCTGATCATGCGCTGATCAGGTGGCTATCATGCACTGATCATGTGCCTGATCATGCACTGATCACTTGACTGACCATGCACTGATCACGTGCCTGATCATGCACTGACCACGTGCCTGATCATACACTGATCACGAGATTGCACATGCACTGATCAGGTGGCTGATCATGCACTGATCACCTGACTGATCATGCACTGATCACCTGGCTGATCATGCACTGATAACCTTGCTATCATACACTGATCACGTGACTGATCATGCACTGATCACGTGGCTGACCATGCACTGATCACGAAGCTGATCATACACTGATCACCTGACTCTGCATGCACTGATCACGTGGCTGAACATGCAATGATCACGTGGCTGATCATGCACTGATCAAGTGACTGATCATGCTCTTATCCCGTGCGAGATCATGCACTGATCACGTGGCTGATCATGCACTCTTCACATGCCTGATCTTGCACTGATCACGTGTCTGACCATACGCTGATCACGAAGCTGATCATACACTGATCACGTGACTGT
>NW_011384994.1:0-550 GCF_000754665.1 Bison bison bison
GGCAAACTTGATTCCAGACTGTACTTCCTCCAGCCCAGCGTTTCTCATGATGTACTCTGCATATAAGTTAAGTAAGCAGGGTGACAATATACAGCCTTGACCCACTCCTTTTCCTATTTGGAACCAGTCTGTTATTCCATGTTCAGTTGTAACTGTTCCTTCCTGACCTGCATACAGGTTTCTCAAGCGGCAGGTTACGTGGTCTGCTAATATGTACCATGGGTGTATACCCATGGATGTATATGGGTGCCTAATCCTGAACCCCCCTCCCATCTCCTCCCCACTCTCATTCCTCAGGATTGTCCCAGTGCACTGGCCCTTGGCACCCTGTCTCATGCACCAAACCTGGACTGGTCTTCTATTTCACATATGGTAATATGCATGCTCCACTTCTATTCTCCCAAATCATCCCACCCTAGCTTCTTCCATAGAATCCAAAAGTCTGCTATTTATATCTGTGCCTCTTTTGCTCTCTCACATGTAGGGTCCTCATTACTATCTTTCTAAATTATATATATATATATATATTATATATATATATATATATATA
>NW_011384995.1:0-735 GCF_000754665.1 Bison bison bison
TGAGGCACCAGTCAGGCACCAGTCACGTCTCCCACACTCCCGCTGCCTGCTCCTTCCCGGGCGCGAACGCTAGAAGCTGGGCAGGGCTTGGGGAGTCTCGCCCAGCCCAGAGCAGCCTCTCGGCCGGGGCTCTGTGCTATCGCGCCTGGGCGCAGAGCTGGAGCTCCGCCGGTGTGGAAGCTCACTCGGTCCTTCCCAGTAACAGGCTTGCAAGCACCCGCCGGCAGCCAGCCTCTTCTCTCCCGCGTTCCGGGCATTGGGCTCCAAACCTGGGACCAAAGTACTGCCCGGAGCTCACTGATCATGGGCTGGTTCCCCTGCGCTGCGGCTGTGCTAGGGAGCCCAAACGCACAGGGGAAGCCCGCACAGCACATCCACCTGCCTCTAGGGGGGAGACAGCTCCAGGGAAGCCCGGTCTGGCAGCTGCTTTCTGGGCACCAACGGAGCAACACTCTGGCTGTGGAGCCGCCTCCCCAAGCCAGGGGCACCGGGACCCTGATTCCCTCCGTGCGGCGCTTAGTCAGGGCGGGGAAGCACCAGCTTGGGAATGCAGCCTGGGGCGCTTCCTTTCCCTCGGAAAGAGCTCTCCCTGCGGGAGGCTTTGGCAGTGTGCACACCCCCAGCCCCTAAGCCCTCTGCAAGGACGCCTGGCTCCTAGGTCCGAAGGGAAGGCGAGAGCTGAGCTGAGGCACCAGTCAGGCACCAGTCACGTCTCCCACACTCCCGCTGCCTGCT
>NW_011384996.1:0-551 GCF_000754665.1 Bison bison bison
CATGCATTGGAGGAGGACATGGCAACCCACTCCAGTGTTCTTGCCTGGAGAACCCCAGGGACTGCGGGGCCTGGTGGGCTGCCGTCCATGGGGTCACACAGACTCGGACACGACTGAAACGACTTCGCAGCAGCAGCAGCAGCAGCAGCAGCAGCAGTGCATAGATATCTAACAGGGTTTAGAACAGGTCAGGTAGGATCACACAAGTCACCGTGAAGCAATACTTCTCCACTTAGCCAAAGCTAACAAAAGATTTCTGTTCTAGGTCAACCTACGAAGAGATCACGGAAGAGGTAAAGAAACTTAAAATCCATTAGCAAAGGCAGTTCAACCTCTCAAGAAACCTTGTGCTAGGCACAACACTCTTTTCTGGGGGTCCACTTTCCCTACAACCTCCTGATCCCATTCTGTACCCATTCCTTTGCTTCTCCCATCCTGAAACTGCCACCTGGAAGAAAGAACGACGTCGTTTTCCTTCAGAAAATGCGATTTCATGCCACATACCTTCTTTTAATACCAAGTCATACATTTCCCTTCAGCAACCAAGAACT
>NW_011384997.1:0-612 GCF_000754665.1 Bison bison bison
AAAGGTGCCTCACCCTAGACACCTTCTCGAGTGGGTCTTAGCAGCCCAGGCATAATTAGTAAGCGTGGTGGGTTCCGCGCTCCAGATGGAGACTCAGCTGGAAGTTAAAGGGAAGAATGACAAGGAACTTTATATATTGGAGCTGTAAGTTAACTCTTTGACAGAGAGAGCGAGATGGTGGTGGGGGACAGCCCCCAGTGAAATAAGAGGTGAGAGCACAAAGCAATAGAGTAGGCAGACTCTGGTTTTTTTGGGGGGGAGATGCTCGAGAATATCCGGGTGGACACCTGAGGCTCGATCGCGCATTTGCGTATGCCGAGCCTCCTTCCTCATGACCTTTGTCTAGAGTGGAATGCCTCCCCGGCTCCCGGCACATGATCAGTGCATGCTCACTCACGATATCAGTGCCTGCTCAGCCACGTGATCACTGACGGCACAGTCACGTGATCAGCGCCTCTCAGTCACGTGATCACCGTATGTTAAACACGTGATCAGTGAACGACCAGCCACGTGATCACTGCATGCGCGGTCAGGGGGTCAGTTCCTGATCAGCCACCTGATCAGTGCATGCACAGTCCCCTGATCAGCGCCTGTCAGTCACTGATCACTGCC
>NW_011384998.1:0-1381 GCF_000754665.1 Bison bison bison
AAGGTCTCTCGAGGTCTTTCTCGGGTTGAGGCAGAAACCTTGGCTTCCCTTGACTTGTGCAGGTTACCTCAGGGGGCTTCTCATGGTGGCTCTGAGAAGTCAGGGAAACTGGAGGTGGGAGGGGCCTCTCGGCACTCCACTGGGTTTGGTGCATTGGAAGAGGGCCTCATCTCCAGTTGAGGCAGGAACCTCAGGGTTCCTCTGACTTCAGACTCCGATCGCAAGGTCACTGCAGACTTGGGACAGGAGAGTCAGGCCTCGTCTTGGGTTGAGGCATGGAACTCCGCTTGCCCCTCGAGGAGTTCCCGGAGAGACAGGCCACTTGTCGAGCGGTATTTGGAACCTGGGGGTTTTTTCCCGACGATGCACGGGCGAGTCACTACCCCTTCTTGTTGACTTCATTCAGAGGGTGGAGTTCGAAGAGGTGTCCGGGCATCGTGTTCTTATCAAGAGGGGACCGGGTAATCGGGGTCCTTCGGAATGTGGAACCACCCACGAGGCCACGTCTGGAATGTCGTCGTGAGACCGGCCTCATCCTGAGGTGCGACCGGAACGTCGGGAACCCCTTCCAGACCAAGCAGAGGAATCGGCCCTCCTGTCCAGATCAGGAGGTAGAAGAGGCTCAGAGGAAGTGGTGCCGGAAAACTTCGGTGTTCCTCTCGAGGGAGACCTGGATGTCGGGGCACTTTGTGTGTCGCATCAAGGGTGACAAGTACCGTTTCGAACTCCAATTCCTAAAGTGGGACTTCTCCTGAGACGCTGTAGCGGTCACAGGGCTACATCTTGCGATGACGGGGGAACCACGTGGTTTTTCTCGAGGTGTAGCAGGATTCTCGAATTACGACGGGGAATTCAGGATGCCTCTTGTGTTGGCCCAGGGAAGTCCAATCTTCCATTCGAGTTGCGAAGGAAAGCTGGGGATTGCTCTCGAGTGACTGCAGGGCCAATAGACCTCATCTAGGCTTGTGTCCAGAAGCCAGTGTTCCTCTCCAGGGGCGAAAGGGATCTCGGGGTTGCATTCCAGACGAACCCGGGCCGACAGGCATCCATCTCGAGTGGAAGCAAAGAACCCCGCTCTGCTCTCGAGTCGCGACGGGTATCTCTTGGAGCTCACTGGGTGGACTAAAGGGAGTCAAGCCTCCTGAGGCGTTTGGAGAGAGGTCGAGAGATTGGTCTCTAGGCCATACAGGAGACGAAGGCCCTCAAGTCGCGATGACGGGGGAGGCTCGGGGTTGTTCTCGAGCGGCGGCCCCAGTGTGCGGTTTCTCGCGAGGTACGACGACGAGGTCAGTGAGTCTCTCGTGGGGCGCCAAGGAAGTCGGGTCTCCATGCGAATGGCGAGGGGGAGCGCGTCATTGCTCTCAAGTCATAGTAGGGGAAT
>NW_011384999.1:0-639 GCF_000754665.1 Bison bison bison
GAGGGGGTCTGGTGTCATGCTCTGAGACACTGCCTTTTGTTTCCTTAGCAGACTGCTAGTGGCTGCATCACATCGGGCTAAAGACCCGCAGGGGGTACTCTTACTGCCCCCCACCCCCACCCCGCCCCAAGTCTATGTCAGCAGCTTTCTCGATCTCTTTTATCCTTCCGGAACACTTGATGACACAAAAGCTCTGAGCGATCAAGTCATATCGAATCTTCATTTCAGATTGAAGATGCATTCCATGGTATTGCCATCTTAAGTCTTTCCATCGCTATGGAATATCTGTCCATGTATTCAGGATCTTTTTCAGCCACGGTGTAGAATTTCCAGTGTGCCAGTCTTGCATCCTCGTGACATCCGTGGCAAAGCATTTGATTCATGTTGACAGTATTGAAAGGGGTATTTTTTTAAAAATCCTTTTCAGATTATTATCTGCTAGTGTATACAGGTAAAACTGTGTACTCATTCATTTTGATCACTTTGCACAGCTTGAGAGTTGTCTTTCCTTTCTTTGCTTTCTCGTACTTTAAGAGTATCCTGGCACATACACGTTCTGCCTCACCCCTAATCTCAGTCATGTGTTCAAAGAACTTCTGTCCGTTTATTTATTTGTTTTTGGTAACATTGAATTCGTTT
>NW_011385000.1:0-751 GCF_000754665.1 Bison bison bison
TTTTCCCTACTTTCTTCAATTTAAGTCTGAATTTGGCAATAAGGAGTTCATGATCTGAGCCACAGTCAGCTCCTGGTCTTGTTTTTGTTGACTGTATAGAGCTTCTCCATCTTTGGCTGCAAAGAATATAATCAGTCTGATTTCGGTGTTGACCATCTGGCGATGTCCATGTGTAGAGTCTTCTCTTGTGTTGTTGGAAGAGGATGTTTGCTATGACCAGTGCATATACTTGGCAAAACTCTATTAGTCTTTGCCCTGTTTCATTCCATATTCCAAGGCCAGATTTGCCTGTTACTCCAGGTGTTTCTTGACTTCCTACTTTTGCATTCCATTCCCCTGTAATGAAAAGGACATCTTTTTCGGGTGTTAGTTCTAAAAGGTCTTGTAGGTCTTCATAGAACCATTCAACTTCAGCTTCTTCAGCATTACTTATTGGGTCATAGACTTGGATTACTGTGATATTGAATGGTTTGCCTTGGAAATGAACAGAGATCATTCTGTCATTTTTGAGATTGCATCCAAGTACTGCATTTCGGACTCTTTTGTTGACCATGGTGGCTACTCCATTTCTTCTGAGGGATTCCTGCCCTCAGTAGTAGATATAATGGTCATCTGAGTTAAATCCACCCATTCCAGTCCATTTTAGTTCGCTGATTCCTAGAATGTCAATGTTCACTCTTGCCATCTCTTGTTTGACCACTTCCAATTTGCCTTGATTCATGGACCTGACATTCCAGGTTCCTATGCAATA
>NW_011385001.1:0-665 GCF_000754665.1 Bison bison bison
CCTTTGGAAGTCCTCTAGCCTGCCTGAAAGGTTTTTCCGGCCACATGTGATTGTTCAGAGCCTCCCAACTGTGAGAGGCATGAGATGTTCTAAACTGTCTAAATACAGATTCCTTTGAGCAGTTAAAAGATTGATTAGAAATTGTATTGGTGAAGGGATTTTCACTTGTTGGGCCAATGTTTGCTGCTGAGTTTCCATATCCCTTACCTGCTGTGTCCCTGGCAGTGTATTGATTAATAGAATTGGTGTAAGTAGTAGCTTTAATGTTTGTAACCTGGGACCCTTGAGTTAATTCTTTTTCTTGTTATAGCCCACCACACCTTTGCTCTGTAGGAATGCAACTTTATCTAATGCTTTTGGAGGGCGGCTCCTGACCAATCACCTTTAGAGAAAAATAAGTTTTCTGAAGAAAGGGTCTTAAAATGTTAACAGGTCTCCGGGCCAGAAGATGATGCAAATCACCTAAGCTTTTGCATATGACAAGTTTGCAGGAAGAAAGCCTGGCTTGCTGCCTGACTCTACCCCTTCCCCCATTATCCTCTATGCATAACTTAAGGTATAAAAACTACTTTGGAAAATAAAGTGTGGGCCTTGTTCACCGAAACTTGGTCTCACCATGTCGTTCTTTCTCTTACCTTCTGGCTGAATTATTCAGCCTCTTTTCT
>NW_011385002.1:0-1013 GCF_000754665.1 Bison bison bison
TCGAGGAAGACCGGGATGTCGGGGAACTTTTGTGGGTCGCATCAAGGGTGCCAAGTACCGTTTCGACCTCCAATACCTAACGTGGGACTTCTCCTGAGACACTGTAGTGGGAAAGGGCTTCATCTTGCGATGACGGGGGAACCAAGTGGATTTTCTCGAGTTGCGGCAGGATTCTCGAGTTACGACGGGGAATTCAGGATGCCTCTTGTGTTGGCCCAGGGAAGTCCAATCTTCCATTCAAGTTGCGAAGGAAAGCTGGGGATTGCTCTCGAGTGACTGCAGGGCCAATAGACCTCATCTAGGCTTGTGTCCAGAAGCCAGTGTTCCTCTCCAGGGACGAAAGGGATCTCGGGGTTGCATTCCAGACGCACCCGGGGAGACAGGCATTCATGTCGAGTGGAAGCAAAGAACCCCGCTCTGCTCTCGAGTCGCGACGGGTATCTCTTGGAGCTCACTGGGTGGACTAAAGGGAGTCAAGCCTCCTGAGGCTTTTGGAGGGAGGTCGAGAGATTTGTCTCTAGGCCATACAGGAGACGAAGGCCCTCAAGTCGCGATGACGGGGGAGGCTCGGGGTTGTTCTCGAGCGGCGGCCCGAGTGTGCGGTTTCTCGCGAGGTACGACGGCGAGGTCAGTGAGTCTCTCGTGGGGCGCCAAGGAAGTCGGGTCTCCATGCGAATGGCTAGGGGATCGCGTCATTGCTCTCAAGTCATAGTAGGGGAATCTGGCCTCGAGACGTGTTGAAGAAGGTCTCTCGAGGTCTTTCTCGGGTTGAGACAGGACACCCTGGGGTCCTTCGACTTGTGCAGGTGACCTCAGGGGGCTTCTCATGGTGGCTCTGAGAAGTCAGGGAAACTGGAGGTGGGAGGGGCCTCTCGGCACTCCCCTGGGTTTGGTGCATTGGAAGAGGGCCTCATCTACAGTTGAGACAGGAACCTCAGGGTTCCTCTGATTTCAGACTCCGATCCCAGGGTCCCTGCAGACTTGGGAAAGGAGAGTCAGGCCTCGTCTTGTGT
>NW_011385003.1:0-996 GCF_000754665.1 Bison bison bison
TGCTCTGTGGCCTGCTTTGCTGTCCTGTTCAGCGAGGACACGGCACTGCCCTTCCTAGCCACATGTGGCACCAGTGGTGTGGCTCCCATCCTGGGGGAGGGCAGCCAGGCTGCAGACCCAGAGGCCTTCCTCAGGAGAAGGCCCCAGCGAAGGGGCTGGCCTGGGCCCTGACTCTGAGGCAGGTGTTTGTCTCCACTGAATCCATAGTCAACCCAGGTGTGTCACTTCCCTGCTCTGTTCGTTGTTGTTTTCTGATTTTTATAAATGCTTCTTTTTACTTGACTTTGAGATTGATCCCTGTTCAGTTCCATGTGGAAGATTTCTAGCCTTTGTAGCCTTCTGTTGTCTGAGGTTTCTTGTTAGAGCTCAGGGAGGGAGCCCAGTTTACCCAACTGCTGTTAAATGAGTTCAGCTGTATTTTGCACTAAGTTACTTTGTTGTCACCAAGCTCCTGTGGGGCTGCACAGGATCAGTATTCCTTACAGAATCCCACCAAAGAGGCACAGGTTAGTTGGTCAAAACAACGCACTCATTGTTTATAACAATACATGCCATGCATGTTTCCTAAAACCTCCCCTGGTTTAACCACACACCGACATGTATCAGTGAGACCTATTCGGACCCGGTAGGGTTAATCTGTTCCCACACTGTCTTTCCTTTCCTCACACCCAGGACCAGCGGAAACGCTGGGAGTCCAAGAGAGATCATCTTATTCTTCTTTTTTTGATTAGTTTATTTTTAATTGAAAGGTAATTGCTTTACAGAATTTTCTTTTCTGTCAAACCTCAACATGAATCAGCCATAGGTACCCATATATCTCCTCCCTTTTGAACTTCCCACTGCTCTAGGGTGATACAAGATCATCTCTTAGTGAAGACCTGGGGGTGCCTTATGGAAACCACTGTGAGCGAATGACACTCGAACTGCGTGTAAGTACTTCAGTGGTAGTCCCCAGTCTGTATGTTACCGAGAAATACGATCCAGGCACATGGCGTT
>NW_011385004.1:0-647 GCF_000754665.1 Bison bison bison
ATATACACATTCTTTTATTTAATCTTTATGTATGTGTGCATTTATTTATTTAATTTTTTAACACACTGTAGCGTGTGTGATTAGTTCTATAACCAGGATTTGAACATGTATCCACTGCAGTGCAAGTGTGGAATCTTTACTGCTGGACCGCCAGGGTTCCCCCATATATATTTGTTTTCATTATAAGTTATCATGGGATACTGAATATATTTCTCTGTGTTCTACAGTAGAAACTTGTCAATCCATTCCATGTACTCTAGTTTATATCTCCTCCCCCCAATCTCTTAGTCCATTGCTCCCCCAATTCTCTCTGCCTTGGAAGCCTCAAGTCTGTTATATATGTCCATGAGCTTGCATCTGTGGCATACACATGTTCATTTGTGTCATATCTTAGATTCTACATTTGAATGATATAATTTGGTATTTGTCTTTTCTCTGTGTGCCTTATTTCATTTAGTATGATTATCTCTCGGGCCATGCATGTTGACTCAAATGGCCTTATTTTTGTAGTTGTACATTTTCTTGTATCCTTCTAACTATACATAGAATTATTCATGTGATTAATTTCCTGTATATATTTTTTAAATGAGTGTAGTACACCACTCTTGGTATAGTACATCCATTTTGAGTCTGTATTAGGATTTTAT
>NW_011385005.1:0-648 GCF_000754665.1 Bison bison bison
GCCATGCAGGAGACGAAGGCCCTCATCTCCGCGATGACGGGGGAGTCTCGGGGTGGTTCTCGAGCGGCGGCCCCAGGGTGCGTTTTCTCCCGAGGTACGTCGGCGAGGTCAGTGAGCCGCTCGTGGGGCGCCAGGGAAGTCGGGTCTCCATGCGAGTGGCGAGGGCGAGCGCGTCATTTCTCTCGAGTCATGGTAGGGGAACCTGGCCTCGAGACGTGTTGAAGAAGGTCTCTCGAGGTCTTTCTCGGGTTGAGGCAGGAAACCCTGGCTTCCCTCGACTTGTGCAGGTGACCTCAGGGGGCTTCTCATGGTGGCTCTGAGAAGTCAGGGAAACTGGAGGTGAGGGGGGTGGGCCTCTCGGGACTCCACGGGGTTTGGTGCATTGGAAGAGGGCCTCATCTCCAGTTGAGGCAGGAACCTCAGGGTTCCTCTGATTTCAGACTCCGATCGCAGGGTCCCTGCAGACTGGGGACAGGAGAGTCAGGCCTCGTCTTGGGTTGAGGCATGGAACTCCGCTTGCCTCTCGAGGTGTCCCCGGGGAGAGAGGCCACTTGTCGAGCGGTATTTGGAACCTGGGGGTCTTTTTCCGGACGATGCACGGGCGAGTCACTGCCCCTTCGTGTTGACTTCATTCACAGGGTGGAGTTC
>NW_011385006.1:0-646 GCF_000754665.1 Bison bison bison
AACTTATCGTCTTCTTTTCTTTGCTATTTTCTTTTGTGTAGTAGTCCTGAGTACTAAGCTGGGTTCATGGCCTTTTATCCAAGGAACTCTCTAGCATGTGAATCCCATTACTTTTCAGGATAATTACAGATTAGACTAGGAGCTCTTTGGTCGAGTTGTTATTCAGTTGATAAGTCATATCTATGACTCTGTGGGACCCCATGAACTGCAGTACACTAGGATTCCCTGTCCTTCACTGTCTCCCTGAGTTTAGTCAGACTCATATACCTTGAATCCTGTGATACCATCCAACCATCTCATCTTCTGTTGTCCTCTTCTCTTGCCCTCCTGCTTTCCCTGCATCAAGGTCTTCTCCTTTCAGTCGACTCTTTGCATCAGGTGGCCAAAGTATTGGAGCTTTGGCAGCAGATCTTGCAGTGAATGTTCAGGGTTGATCTCCTTTAGGATTGACTTCTTTGATCTCCTTGCCATCCAATGGACTCTCAAGAGTCTTCTCCAGAACTTCCAGTGAAAAGCTTCAACTCTGCAGTGTCCAGCCTTCTTTATGTTCCCAACTGTCACATCCATACGTGACTACTGGAAGAACTAGATATTTGACTATACAGACCTTTGTCAGCAACGTGGTAGCTGCCTTTAACATGTATAG
>NW_011385007.1:0-1054 GCF_000754665.1 Bison bison bison
AAGTGCTTTAAGACCACCTTATAGGAGGAAAGTAGAATGATTCTCTTTTCCACAGATACTTCGATAGAACCTAATTATCATGGAGGAATTTTAGGCAGGATATGAAAAACTAGATAATGGTGAAATGTGAGAGAGAAAAGAATGAAAGCCTGAATACTGTGGCTGTGGGCCAAGGTTTGGAGGAGATCCAGTCTCCCTGCCATGTGGCCCTTCATGTAGACTTAGAGAGATGAGGATGGCAGGTGAGTTTGGAGGGCTCCTAAGGCCATTAAAAATGGTACCTTTCCCCCACCAAATCATCTGAGCTGCTCTCCATCCTCCCCTAGAGTTGACAGGATCGGGCTTTGTGATGTGAAGGCCCACCCAGGGCCACCATTGGCTGGTGGCAGCAACTTTATGAGTTGCTGACCTCATAAGGCATAAGGCTGTGGCCCCCTGGGAGGGGTATACATAGGGCTGCTCAGGGGCTCTGGAGCAGACCACTGCGAGTCTTCAAAATGACTAAGGTGACTGGGAAGCCACAAGGCTCTAGAGAAGTAGTGGAACAGCAGACTCTAGATACCCAGGAAGAAAAGATGAAAAGCTCCTGTCAACAGATGTCCAAAGAAGTGTCAAGGTGAGCTGAACCCATGCAAGGTCCTCTTGTCCATTGAGACCGCCCCATAAGACACCTCCCCTTGTCCTTGCGAGGCCCTTACCCCTTCTCCGCCCACACCCCTTCTCCTGAAGCCATTGTTCCCATCCATCTTCACCCTCTTCCCCAAACAAACCGCCACTCTGTACTCCCTTTTTTTGTTTTCTCCAGGTGGCCAGGGTAACCATGAGGGTGAATAAGCCATCTGGTCCTGAGCTTAGTTTTTCTTGTGGTTGGAAGCTTTTTGATTGCAGTTTTGCCTTCTGTGTTCGTGATGGGTCTGTTGAGATTATCTATTTCTTCCTGGTTCAGTTTTGGAAGGTTATACTTTTTCTGAGTTATTTGTCCTATTTCTTCTAAGTTTGTCCTATTTTATTGTCATATAGCTGCTGATAGTAGTCTCAGGATCCTTTCTATTTT
>NW_011385008.1:0-734 GCF_000754665.1 Bison bison bison
CCTTCCTCGGGAGGTAGAGCACAGTCTGTCTCCTTTTTGTTCTTCAATGGCAGAAAATATGATCTGCGCAAAAGTGGAGACCCACCACCGACCACTATAGCCTCGCCCATAAGCTGTCTAACAGCCTCATGACAAGGGTCCAGGACATTTCTAATCATATTTCACAGAGCAAAGCATCCACAGGAACATTTTCTGGCCCATGCAAAGTATAAAACAATGTAGAAATTTAGACAGTTTTCCTGTGCTTTTTTTAATGTCTCTATGGGCTAACATGTGAAGTAGTACTTCACTAAACATTTGTCTATACTTAGATGCAGAGAAACCTATTTTTCTAGAGAATATTCTTATTAATTCTGTACCCTCTTCACCCTGCTGGCAGTTAGGCAGGTACAATCCTAACCGCCCCACATTACGGTCTCAAATTATTTACCCTTCAGATTTATGAGCAGGATCTAAAGCGTCCTTAATCATATTCCAAAGAGAAAGGGTGTCAGTGGTTACTTTTTCTGGGCAATGCAAAAGTGTAATAAGATTTTACCTGTTTCCCTACATTTTCCCAGGTATCTAGGTTACCAGTGCCCTCTTCTGGAAACCAAACACATTGCTCTTGTACAAACGTAAAAAATGATTGAATACTAACCTTAACTTTAATTCCTCTTTTATTTAACAATTGCAAGATTACTCCTATAAAGAGCTGTCGTTCTTTTGATTCGTTGTTCCCCGTGTCAGTGATT
>NW_011385009.1:0-864 GCF_000754665.1 Bison bison bison
GACATGGATCAGTATCATTGTGAGATTTTTAACTTATTTGGCTTATATAGAAAAAAGAGTAAAATAAAGATGACTAAAGGGGCTTCCTGGATGGCTCAGCGGATAAAGAATCTGCCTGCAACACAGGAGACTCAGGTTCAATCCCTGGGTCGGGAAGATCCGTCTGAATGAAGAAATGGCAACCCACTTCAATATTCTTGCCTGGAGAGTCCCATGGACAGAGGAGCCTGGCCAGCTACAGTAAGGGTTGCAAAAAGTCAGACACAATTGAGCAACTAAGCATGCAGGAAATAAATTTGTCACATTAAAATCAGGAAGAAACACAATATACCTTGTAAATTCAGTAATTTTTCTCTCAGTTACTTATTCTATTGACATTATTGTAATTCCAAAGGGAGGATGGAAGTGAGAGTCACATTAACATGTATATGTATAACTGAATCACTTTGTGTACACCTAGGACAAGCACAACATTGTTAATCAACTATATACCAAAGTAAAATAAAAATAACTTAACTGAAAAAAAAGTTTTAGAGGTGCTAATTTGACATTCAGTGATCAATGCTAAGTAAGCTGTTGGATAAATGTAACTTAAGCTCAGAAGTTTGGGCTGAAGATACAAATTGGAGATTATTAAGACATAATGATATTTAAAGTCATGAAATTGCTTGGTATTATCTAGGAAGAGGATAGACAGAGAGAAGGATATAGGGTGAGAGGAGAAGGCAATAAAGGAGCCTGGGAAAGGGCAGTTCATAGAACAAGAGGAAATGCAGGAATGTGTGATGCAGGAAAGCCAGGAAAGTAAGTGTGGTAGAATGTGCCTAAGCCTGCTGAGGATTAGATCATGCGCAGGAAAAGTTT
>NW_011385010.1:0-695 GCF_000754665.1 Bison bison bison
TGACCTGCATACAGATTTCTCAAGAGGCAGGTCAGGTGGTCTGGTATTCCCATCTCTTTCAGAATTGTCCACAGTTTATTGTGATCCACACAGTCAAAGGCTTTGGCATAGTCAGTAAAGCAGAAATAGATGTTTTTCTGGAACTCTCTTGCTTTTTTGGTGCTCCAGCAGATGTTGGCAATTTGATCTCTGGTTCCTCTGCCTTTTCTAAAACAAGCTTGAACATCTGGAAGTTCACAGTTCACCTATTGCTGAAGCCTGGTTTGGAGAATTTTAAGCATCACTTTGCTAGCGTGTGAGATGAGTGCAATTGTGCGGTAGTTTAAGCATTCTTTGGCATTGCCTTTCTTTGGGATTGGAATGAAAACTGACCTTTTGCAGTCCTGTGGCCACTGCTGAGTTTTCCAAATTTGCTGGCATATTGAGTGCAGCACTTTCACAGCATCATCTTTCTAGGATTTGAAATAGCTCACCGGAATTCCATCACCTCCACTAGCTTTGTTCATAGTGATGCTTTCTAAGGCCCACTTGACTTCACATTCCAGGATATCTGGCTCCAGATGAGTGATCACACCATTGTGATTATCTGGGTCATGAAGATCTTTTTTGTACAGTTCTTCTGTGTATTCTTGCCACCTCTTAATATCTTCTGCTTCTGTTAGGGCCATACCATTTCTGTCCTTTATCGAGCCCAT
>NW_011385011.1:0-1128 GCF_000754665.1 Bison bison bison
GGAGCGCGTCATTGCTCTCGAGTCATGGTAGGGGAACCTGGCCTCGAGACGTGTGGAAGAAGGTCTCTCGAGGTCTTTCTCGGGTTGAGGCAGGAAACCCTGGCTTCCCTCGATTTGTGCAGGTGACCTCAGGGGGCTTCTCATGATGGCTCTGAGAAGTCAGGGAAAATGGAGGTGGGGGGCGGCCTCTCGGGACTCCACGGGTTTTGGTGCATTGGAAGAGGGCCTCATCTCCAGTTGAGGCAGGAACCTCAGGGTTCCTCTGATTTCAGACTCCGATCGCAGGGTCCCTGCAGACTGGGGACAGGAGAGTCAGGCCTCGTCTTGGGTTGAGGCATGGGAACTTCGCTTGCCTCTCGAGGTGTCCCCGGGGAGAGAGGCCACTTGTCGAGCGGTATTTGGAACCTGGGGGTCTTTTCTGAACGATGCACGGGCGAGTCACTGCCCCTTCGTGTTGACTTCATTCACAGGGTGGAGTTCGGAGAGGTGTCCGGGCATCGGGTTCTTACCAAGAGGGGACCGGGAAATCGGGGTGCTTCGCAATGTGGAAGCAGCCACGAGGCCACGTCTGGAATGTCGTCGTGAGACCGGCCTCATTCTGAGGTGCGACCGGAAGGTCGGGAACCCCTTCCAGACAAAGCAGGGGAGTCGACCCTCCTGTGGAGATCAGGAGGGTAGAAGGGGCTCAGAGGAAGTGGTGCCGGAAAACCTCGGTGTTCCTCTCCAGGGAGACCGGGATGCCGGGGAACTTGGTGGGGGCGCATCAAGGGTGCCAAGTACCGTTTCGACCTCCAATTCCTAACGTGGGACTTCTCCTGAGACGCTGTAGCGGGAAAGGGCTTCATCTTGCGATGACGGGGAACCACGTGGTTTTTGTCGAGTTGCAGCGGGATTCTCGAGTTCCGACGGGGAATTCGGGATGCCTCTTGTGTTGGCCCAGGGAAGTCCAATCTTCCATTCGAGTTGCGAAGGAAAGCTGGGGATTGCTCTCGAGTGACTGCAGGGCCAATAGACCTCATCTAGGCTTGTGTCCAGAAGCCAATGTTCCTCTCCAGGGGCGACCGGGATCTCGGGGTTGCATTCCAGACGCACCCGGGGAGACAGGCATTCATCTCGAGTGGAAGCAAA
>NW_011385012.1:0-1186 GCF_000754665.1 Bison bison bison
ATTATATCAGGTGTCATTTACCTAGGATGCATAACGAATGCTTTCTTGAACTGAAGAGTTTGGAATACCATGCAGTAAAATAGTAAACCAATGAACTAAAGCCTCATTTTCTCTTCTTTGTTTAAAAATTGAAAATGAAACTATGAAGATGAACATGTAAATTTATTGTTCAAATACAGGAATGGTAGGTATTTGTTGACATCTCCCAAAGTAACGTTCAATCTTCCTTAGGCTCCATAATCTGACACGTATTTGATAGGTCAGTTTTAATTAGCATGGTTTCCATATAATGATGATTGTTGATGAGTTGACTTGAAAGAGAGGAAGCAGATGTATAAGTGCTTGTTGGCACTGAGAACCACGAGTTGCCTGTCTCTTGCAGGTTAGGAAAAGGATTGTCATGGCCTGACATATCGCTATGCCTGACTGGAAATTTAGAAGGACTCCACCATCAGTCCAGAATAAGTGCTCTGTAATGGGGATACAATGTGGTTCTGAGAAGTAGATGTAGTTGTAGTAGCAAAGTCCTCAATGGGGCCATTTACTTGAGTGTAGCTGCTATGTGAATGCCATTAAAAATGCTCAACTTTTTTAAAACAGCAGGTTGATCTACCAAAATTCTGTTCTGTTTGTCTAACCGATATTGGTGATGGGTGGTTAGGTAAAGTCACATGGAGATAGGGCATTTGTATTAGTGACAATCTGGATGGTATGAGGCTTTTGTATGAAAGGCACATGTAAACTTGTGGAGGCTGAAAATGCGCTCTCTCTACTAATTTCTGGAATAAATTCAGAGTTATGATCATCTTCGTTGACACTTGCTTTAACATGCTTCTTGTTATCTTGCACTAATGAAGATATTTGAGACACATTATTAATCCCAAACTCTTCTTTCTCTTCTTTGCACTCTTTAATAAAAGTTTGAGGATGACCTCTTTTGAAATTTGGATACAGTAGGTCTGTAACTAAAATCAAAGGATTACATTATTTAGTTTCTTTATAAACCAAGGTAAAACTGACAAGTCAAAGCTAAGTTATAAAAATGTATTCCTTTAATGAAACCAACTAAATAGCATCAAATAAAACACCTCCATTAGTAGTTTAACAGGTAACATGTTAGAAAGAATATGATCCTCAATGAAAAATATATTTTATATATACAGTAAATACCACTTTAAGTTGCTTC
>NW_011385013.1:0-839 GCF_000754665.1 Bison bison bison
TGTCTGAAACTAATGTAGAAGAGAGATTTTCACTAGTAGTAGTTTAGCTTATTTAGCCTGATTTCCACCACTTACATTCAGCAGCATGTTCATGGCAGAGGCTGAAAGAGAGAAACCGAACCATTTGTTACATAGCATTCCCCTCATTCTGAAGCAGGCTAATTGCATCCTTGTGGTGTTAACATGTTCTTCTTGCCCATATTCTGCAAACCAGTAGTTAAACCTAGAGGCGTGGTCAGACTCAGGGTAGATTCTCCCTGTGACAGTATTCCCCCAGACAGTGCTCTCTATTCCCTTTGCCCTGTGTCATGAGGCACTTAACCTATAGTTATACAGGTTTCCTAATGTTGAGTATTATCAGTGGATTCTGGTTTCAGATCTCATTTTTAAAGGCCAAAATTATTTAATATTCAAATCAAGCAGCATTTGTAGGAAGTTTCCTTCCTCTGTTCAGTTACCTGCTTGGTTTTCTGAGTACCCAGTCATGCCCAATTTTCTCCCTTGAAAAGAATCGCCCTTCACGAGACATCCTGCCTGACAGTGCTTGTCAGCCTCTGGACCTCTCCTCTGGGAGGCCACACACCTCAGTCAGCTCCAAGAACGACTTCCTGCCCTCAGGGTCCTTGAGAAGTAGTCATTAATTGCAGACCATATGGTAGGATTACAGGGGGCCATTTTTTGTGTGTGTGACACTTTACTCAGCTAACCCAAAGATGAATTTTAACTACCAACAGCCCCTGTCAAAGGAATATTTTTCAAAAAAGAGTGATCAGCAGTGAAGAATTGAGTTCAAAGTGTCTCGTGCCCAGCTATGAATGTTTTCCTGATATTTCCTCAAT
>NW_011385014.1:0-554 GCF_000754665.1 Bison bison bison
GCCGCACACTCTCCACCCACGCAACACCACCTGGGCATGTCACAGACACGCCACACATGCCTCACCCCCCCCCCCACCCCGCCCCACTCTGTGTGTTCCTGTCCCCTCTTCTTCTTCTTCCTTCCTCTGTCGTCGTCCCTCTGCCTCTCGCTCCCCTCCCTCCACCTTCACAGGACAGAGTGCCTTTAAGATGAGTCTGCCTGTTGTAAATACACCCTGGACATGATGATTGCCACAGTCTGACCTGTCGCGCCTGTAACCTGGGGTGGCGGGGGGTTGTCAAACGTCCTTGGTACGCTAGGGATAGCTTTCTCTGTGGAAGGTGGAAGCCTCCCTTCCGTCCCTCACTGAAGACAGGCAAACCGCCCACAACTCAAAGCAATGGTGTTTGCCACGTGGGGCATACCTTCCATGGTCTTTACTGATGGACACGCTTCACCCAAAGCTCTTGCAAAGTTCTTCAGAACTGTCAGTCTTCCAGTCACCCGCCACCATCAGGCGAGGTGTAGAGAACCGATGGATAAACTGGAGGAATGACTTCTTCCATGGGGTTG
>NW_011385015.1:0-564 GCF_000754665.1 Bison bison bison
AGGCTGATTCGAAGGTAGGTACCTCAGAAAAAGTGTTGAGAAAGTGTTGAATTGAAAAAGTGTTCAGAAAGTGTTCAATTTACGGGATGGATAGGCCCTCACCCAGGGTGCTGCGGACCCCCCTTTAGGACAGACAGGGCGAGTAGTGGTGGGAAGTGTTAAAGGGTTTGAGAGAAAACCCGGTTTTTATTGAAAGTGTCAAAGGGGTTTGAGAGAAAACCCGGTTTCTAGAGTTAAAAGGCCAAAGAAAAGCCTGATCTTTTAAAAGCTAAAAGCTTTATCTTCTATTATACTTAATTTTCTGACATGGGTAACACTGAAACTAAGAATGGCAACTCTTTATACAAGTAATCTTGAAACTGTTAAAGAGGCTACTGTTAATTTAGATACTTGGGTGAAGGTAAAAAACAACTAAAAACTTATCCTATAAATATGATTAAAAATAGTTCTGGACCCTCATCATGAGGCTGTGGGATAGCCTATGGGAGAGGCTATAGCGGTGGATGGTAGTGGGTCTCCACCTTCTGCGCAGATCATATTTTCTGCCATTGACGAAGAAAAGGA
>NW_011385016.1:0-811 GCF_000754665.1 Bison bison bison
TTTGTTATGGTATGGTCCTGTGTGCTGCTGAACTCTGTGAAACTGCCTCTGTTTGCTGTCTAAGATAAAAGGTTCCAAAAGCCTGATGTGGAGAAGTTGATGGAGAAACTATGATGTGAGTTTGGACCAGACACGGGATTTAGTTAGTGGAGAGCTGTGGCTTCTTGTCCCAGTTGAGGAAGAGGCATGCATGCACTCCAGGCATGGAGTCAAGGCAGAAGGAACACTGTCTGAGAGTGTCTTTACCTAGCCCAGGTACATCTCAAGGAAGCCAACCATTAAAATGCCTGTTAGGTGAGAGACACCTGCAAGGATCAAGCAGGACCTGTGTATCATTGACTGCAGTTGGAGAAGCAGAGACAGTTAATAGAATGAGGCCTGGTGCCTGTGGACCTCCTGTTGAGTGATCAAAAGGGGAATTTGATTCATTCCATCTCCTTTCCCATTTGGCTGGCCTTTAGTCAAAGTGAAGTAGCCCTATCGGTCTCCATCACAGTAGTAAAGCAAGTTAAGATTCCCCAGAAAAAAGCCTTGACATCCAGTTTGATTTGTACTGGACCCATAGTTTTAACTGAAAAGGATCAAACACAGGGAACCTTTTCAGTTTATGAATTGAGCTAAATTTAGTTCTCTTTCCCTTAAGCTACAAAGGAGTTATCTGAGAATAGTAAATGTAGTGGATACAAAGGTGATTAAAGCCTCTATAGAACTTTTCCTTACCTTTTCCAGTTACATGTGTCTTACCCTAGTTTAACATGTGACGATTTCAGTTTTGTATCTTATCTTGCCTTGGGCACGAATGTATTAAAGT
>NW_011385017.1:0-644 GCF_000754665.1 Bison bison bison
GCATCTTCAATCTGAAATGAAGATTCGATATGACTTGATCGCTCAGAGCTTTTGGGTCACCGAGTGTTATGAAAGGATAAAAGAGATCGAGAAAGCTGCTGACATAGACTTGGGGCGGGGTGGGAGGGGGCAGTAAGAGTACCCCCTGCGGGTCTTTAGCCCGAGGTGATGCAGCCACTAGCAGTCTGCTAAGGAAACAAAGGCAGTGTCTCAGAGCACGACA
This sequence comes from Bison bison bison, assembly GCF_000754665.1. Taxonomy (NCBI): domain Eukaryota; kingdom Metazoa; phylum Chordata; class Mammalia; order Artiodactyla; family Bovidae; genus Bison; species Bison bison. The sequence continues at coordinate 224 of NW_011385017.1, forward strand.
CCAGACCCCCTCACCCACGACATGCATTGAGATAACATGGGCAGCAGGTGAGTCATCCCGGGCTAAAAAATGATTGACATGAATCTTGAGGAAAGGAAGATTTCCAGGCAAATGTGTCATTTCCTTAACATAGATGAGGAGAACAAGGTAGGAGGAAAACTTACTGTTTGGTTCAGGTCGCTTCTGAGCCTTTTGGGGGAACCGACCTGAAGCCAGAGTCTAGCCGAAATACACAGGCTTTGAACATCGCTGAAGACCAACATTTCCTAAGGAAAAAACGCATTGCTTAGCTCAAGGTTTGTCTGGGAAATTCTTACACATCAGGAGATGGCTCCGAGGTGGATTTCTACAAAGACATCCATGCAAAGGACAAGCCTGCACAGCTCTGTGCACATCCTCGCCCCCCCTCCCCCCCTCACCA
>NW_011385018.1:0-545 GCF_000754665.1 Bison bison bison
GAAAGCAAAATAGAGACTTTGAGGGCAAATGGAAATGAGACAACTCATCACCCACACGTGACCCTCGTGTCAGGGAGGCAGTAAGAGTACTAAGTTAGACTTGAATGTAAAACACACGCTGTGTCTGCAAATGTATACCCAACAACCTGACAGAGGAGCACAGAACTAGAGAAACACTTCATACTTCTAAAAGAAGGCAAGAGCAAAGAACACAGACTAGGTGGGACAAACAGAAATCACACAGCAACATGGTGTCTACACACTGAAATATCAACATTATAAACAGAGCCAATACTCAAACTGATTCCAGTGAAAACTATACACTATTCAGAGGTACATGTTAAGATGGAAGGTCTTTTAGACAGGTGAAGGTAAAGATACCCAAGCTAACACGGACAGAAAACTGACGTGGCAACATCACTGTCAAATAGTGTCTAAAGAAAGAAGCATTACTAGCAATAAAAAGACATCTCATACTGATACAAGTTCAGTCTAGCAAGAAGATGAGGATTCTAAAACTTGAATGTACCTAATAACATAACCTC
>NW_011385019.1:0-562 GCF_000754665.1 Bison bison bison
AGTCCATGGTGTCACAAAGAATCAGAGTTATTGTTATCACAGTCACATTCACCTCATTTGCCAAAGCAAAAGTTCCCCAGTGAATTGCCACTGATCTTTTTGTCTGAACATCAATGTCAGTCTTTACAGCCTCTTCTGGGACTACATGTTGGTATTTCATAAACCACCTGATGAAACATAGTAATTAATTTATTAAATATGGCCTTTGAAATATACACTAAATTCTAATTACTGCATTTAATCAGCCTTTAAGATTCTGCAAAGGAATAAGCCACAGAAAGGAAAACCATCTCCCTCAATCCACTCTTCTGCTGGAAAAAAATAGAAAAATCTTTCTCATATAAACTGCTATCTAGTAGATAAGTCTCAAGCAAAACTCATGTAACAACCCTATGAAATATATTCTATTATCATCCATATTTTCCAGATGGCTGAGACACGGGGAGTTAAGTGTCCAAGGTCACACTATTATATGTCAGATCCAGGACTTGAACCCAGAATATCTGGTTCCAGGGTGTATTCTCTTAACTATACCAAGCAGTATCCACGTTGGTCATCCTAT
>NW_011385020.1:0-836 GCF_000754665.1 Bison bison bison
CCAAGAAGAAGATATAACAATTATAAATATATATGCACCCAACACAGGAGCACCGCAGTATGTAAGACAAATGCTAACAAGTATGAAAGAAGAAATTAACAATAACACAATAATAGTGGGAGACGTTAATACCCCACTCACACCTATGGATAGATCAACTAAACAGAAAATTAACAAGAAAACACAAACTTTAAACAATACAATAGACCAGTTAGACCTAATTGATATCTATAGGACATTTCATCCCAAAACAATGAATTTCACCTTTTTCTCAAGCGCACATGGAACCTTCTCCAGGATAGATCACATCCTGGGCCATAAAGCTAGCCTTGGTAAATTCAAAAAAATAGAAATCATTCCAAGCATCTTTTCTGACCACCAATGCAGTAAGATTAGATCTCAATTACAGGAGAAAAACTATTAAAAATTCCAACATATGGAGGCTGAACAACACGTTGCTGAATAACCAACAAATCACAGAAGAAATCAAAAAAGAAATCAAAATTTGCATAGAAAAGAATGAAAATGAAAACACAACAACCCAAAACCTGTGGGACACGGTAAAAGCAGTCCTAAGGGGAAAGTTCATAGCAATACAGGCACACCTCAAGAAACAAGAAAAAAGTCAAATAAATAACCTAACTCTACACCTAAAGCAACTAGAAAAGGAAGAAATGAAGAAACCCAGGGTTAGTAGAAGAAAAGAAATCTTGAAAATTAAAGCAGAAATAAATGCAAAAGAAACAAAAGAGACCATAGCAAAAATCAACAAAACCAAAAGCTGGTTCTTTGAAAGGATAAATAAAATTGACAAACCATTAGCCAGACTCATCAAG
>NW_011385021.1:0-673 GCF_000754665.1 Bison bison bison
TGCCTCTTGTGTTGGCCCAGGGAAGTCCAATCTTCCATTCGAGTTGCGAAGGAAAGCTGGGGATTGCTCTCGAGTGACTGCAGGGCCAAGATACCTCATCTAGGCTTGTGTCCAGAAGCCAGTGTTCCTCTCCAGGGGCGACAGGTTTCTCGGGGTTGCATTCCAGACACACCCGGGGAGACAGGCATTCATCTCGAGTGGAAGCAAAGAACTCCGCTCTGCTCTCGAGTCGCGACGTGTATCTCTTGGAGCTCACTGGGTGGACTAAAGGGTGTCAAGCCTCCTGAGGCATTTGGAGAGAGGTCACGAGATTGGTCTCTAGGCCTTGCAGTAGACGAAGGCCCTCATCCCGCGATGACGGGGGAGTCTCGGAGTTGTTCTCGAGCGGCGGCCCCAGTGTGCGCTTTCTCACGAGGTACGACGGTGAGGTCAGTGAGCCTCTCGTGGGGCGCCAAGGAAGTCGGGTCTCCATGCGAATGGCGAGGGGGAGCGCGTCATTGCTCTCGAGCAATGGTAGGGTGCCGGGGACCAGCCCCGGCTGATCCAGGGTATTCGAAGGATAGACGGCGTAGGCGAAGATCAAGAAACAACTGCTTAAATAAATGTTAATTAAGGATATAAAGAGTAATAGAATGAGGATAGCTCAGTGAGGAAATTCAGTGGAGAAAAGAGG
>NW_011385022.1:0-698 GCF_000754665.1 Bison bison bison
GTCCCCAGTCTGCAGGGACCCTGCGATCGGAGTCTGAAATCAGAGGAACCCTGAGGTTCCTGCCTCAACTGGAGATGAGGCCCTCTTCCAATGCACCAAACCCCGTGGAGTCCCGAGAGGCCCCTCCCACCTCCAGTTTCCCTGACTTCTCAGAGCCACCATGAAAAGCCCCCTGAGGTCACCTGCACAAGTCGAGGGTAGCCAGGGTTTCTTGCCTCAACGCGAGAGAGACCTCGAGAGACCTTCTTCAACACGTCTCGAGGCCAGATTCCCCTACCATGACTCGAGAGCAATGACGCGCTCCCCCTCGCCACTCGCATGGAGACCCGACTTCCCTGGCGCCCCACGAGAGGCTCACTGACCTCGCAGTCGTACCTCGTGAGAAACCGCACCCTGGAGCCGCCGCTCGAGAACCACCACGAGAATCCCCGTCATCGCGGAGATGAGGCCCTTCGTCTCCTGCATGGCCTAGAGGCCAACCTCGCGACCTCTCTCCAAACGCCTCAGGAGGCTTGACTCCCTTTAGTCCACCCAGTGAGCTCCAAGAGATACCCGTCGCGACTCGAGAGCAGAGCGGGGTTCTTTGCTTCCACTCGAGATGAATGCCTGTCTTCCCGGGGGCCGTCTGGGAATGCAAACCCCGCAATCACGGTCGCCCCTGGAGAGGAACATTGGCTTCTGGACACAAGCCTAGATGA
>NW_011385023.1:0-746 GCF_000754665.1 Bison bison bison
ACCCAGTGAGCTCCAAGAGATACCCGTCGCGACTCGAGAGCAGAGCGGGTTTCCTTGCTTCCACTCGAGATGAATGCCTGTCTCCCCGGGTGCGTCTGGAATGCAACCCCGAGATCCCTGTCGCCCCTGGAGAGGAACATTGGCTTCTGGACACAAGCCTAGATGAGGTCTATTGGCCCTGCAGTCACTCGAGAGCAATTCCCAGCTTTCCTTCGCAACTCGAATGGAACATTGAACTTCCCTGGGCCAACACAAGAGGCAGCCTGAATTCCCCGTCGTAACTCGAGAATCCCGCCGCAACACGAGGAAAACCACGTGGTTTCCCCGTCATCGCAAAGACGAAGCCCTTTCCCTCTACAGCGTGTCAGGAGAAGTCCCACGTTAGGAATTGGAGGTTGAAACGGTACTTGGCACCCTTGATGCGCCCCACAAAGTTCCCCGACAACCCAGTCTCCCTGGAGAGGAACACCGAGGTTTTCCGGCACCACTTCCTCTGAGCCCCTTCTACCCTCCTGATCTGGACAGGAGGGTCGACTCCCCTGCTTTGTCTGGAAGGGGTTCCCGATCTTCCGGTCGCACCTCAGGATGAGGCCGGTCTCACGACGACATTCCAGACGTGTCCTCGTGGGTGCTTCCACATTGCGAAGGAACCCGATTTCCCGGTCCCTCTTGATAAGAACCCGATGCCCGGACACCTCTCCGAACTCACCCTGTGAATGAAGTCAACACGATGGGGCAGTGACTCA
>NW_011385024.1:0-750 GCF_000754665.1 Bison bison bison
GGCGGTGAGCCCCGCCCTGCAGGGCAATTCCCCAGGGGCTCGAGGAACCCGAGTTACCAAGCCCCTTCCTTTCCTTGCCCTCCCCCACGCCACCCCCTGCCCCCAGCATGTTTCTCCCTGGGCTCCACGCCTTGCCCTCCCTGTGGTTATTCCTCAGTCCCTTGCACCCCTTCTCAACCTTGGAATGCAGGATGCCCCACAGCCCTACCCTTGCACCCCATCTCTCTCCACCGGCACCCGCCTGGTGACTTTACTGTGCTCGTGCCTTTAAATGCCATCTGTATGCCCACGACCCGAAGTCCACCCTGACCTGAATGAGTTCTCTCCCGGATGCAGGCCGCAACACTCAGCTGTTCTCCTGACACGTCCCCGGGACACCCAATGGGCTCGTCCACCTCAACAGGGCTGAGGCCCGGCTTAGCTCCCCGCCCCACGCCGCCCTCCTCACCTCAGGAACAGCCTCTGGCCTCGAGCTGCTCAGGCCTGAGCCCAGGCTCCTCCCTGATGTGGCCTACTCTCTCCCTTGTCCCCGCTGGTTGACACGACCCTTTTTCTATCTCCGAGTGGCTACTTCTCTTCCTGCCTCTGGGTCTCTGGTTCAAGGTCACCCTCCTGGTGTCACCTCACTGGCCACCCTGTTTACACACGATCATCCCCTCCTCCTTGGACAACTCAGGCACTCTGGTCTCCTTTCCCTGCTCATTACTGTTCAACAGGCTGCATGGGTTTAAAAAGGGGTCCACAAATTCT
>NW_011385025.1:0-821 GCF_000754665.1 Bison bison bison
ATACTGCCAATTCCAACAATATTCATTTCATGTCCACTTTGTAGGATTGGGAGGTGAGAGAGGAAGAAAATAAGTCAAGTTAGTTAAGAAAGTTGGAAGTTAACTTGGATTTGGAAACCAAATGTTAAGATCTGCAAGACTGACATGGAGGGAGTCCTAGGATGAGAAGACGATGTGTTTCAAATCTTGATACTGGGGATATTTAGAACACAGAGGAAATACTGAGTAATGTTTTAGGATTTTGATCATGAATGTGCCAGGCATCAAGCAGTCAATGGGTTCAAGCTAGATCAACAGTAAAATTTGGATCAACTCAAATTACCATGACTGCTTCCATCTGCTTGACTTAAGGCAATACCTTTCAAAGCCACCCACTTCAAAGCCTTTAGTTGTTATTCTTACATGTTTCTAGAATGTTAGTCAGTGATTCTTACATGAACTTCTTCTAGTGATCAAGAGTGAGTCTTAAATAAAAACGGGAGCCACATGAATGATCTTGTTTCTTCTTATTTTACTTAGTTTTTTACTAATGCCCTGAGAAAATGCCAAAAGAATCTCTTCTAGATTCCCAAGTTCCCAGTGTCCTCAAAGCCACAGCATTGTTGGATTTAAAGAATGGTGACTCCACCCCATGTACTTTGTACTTCCCTGGGAACGTGGGCTCTAAAGTTCATCTGACACTGAGTCTCACAAAACTCGTCATGAAATTGCATATGCCAACGTCTGGCTTTTCCAGTGATACTGGACCTCTTGCCACATTTGCCGTACACTCTAGTCTTTTACTACTCTCTGGTCTTCCACATACAGACAACTCTCATTTT
>NW_011385026.1:0-914 GCF_000754665.1 Bison bison bison
CCCCTGGGGAGGAACATTGTCTTCTGGACACAAGCCTAGATGAGGTCTATTGGCCCTGCAGTCACTCGAGAGCAATCCCCAGCTTTCCTTCGCAACTCGAATGGAAGATTGGACTTCCCTGGGCCAACACAAGAGGCATCCTGAATTCCCGGTCGTAACTCGAGAATCCCTCCGCAACTCGAGAAAAACCACGTGGTTCCCCCGTCATCGCAAGATGAAGCCCTTTCCCGCTACAGCGTCTCAGGAGAAGTCCCACGTTAGCAACTGGAGGTCCAAACGGTACTTGGCACCCTTGAGACGACATACAAAGTTCCCCGACATCCCGGTCTCCCTGGAGAGGAGCACCGTGGTTTTCCGGCCCCACTTCCTCTGAGCCCCTTCTACCCTCCTGATCTCGACAGGAGGTTCGACTCCCCTGCTTTGTCTGGAAGGGGTTCCCGACCATCCGGTCGCACCTCAGGGTGAGGCCGGTCTCACGACGACTTTCCAGACGTGGCCTCGTGGGCGGTTCCACTTTCCGAAGGACCCCGATTTCCCGGTCCCCTCTTGATAAGTACCCGATGCCCGGACACCTCTGCCAACTGCACCCTGTGAGTGAAGTCAACACGGAGGGGCAGTGACTCGCCCGTGCATCGTCCAGAAAAAACCCCCAGGTTCCAAATACAGCTTGACAAGTGGCCTCTCTCCCCGGGGACACCTCGAGAGGCAAGCGGAGTTCCATGCCTCAACCCAAGACGAGGCCTGTCTCTCCTGTCCCAAGTCTGCAGGGACCCTGCGATCCGAGTCTGAAATCAGAGGAACCCTGTGGTTCCTGCCTCAACTGGAGATGAGGCCCTCTTCCAATGCTCCAAACCCCGTGGAGTCCTGAGAGGCCCTCCCAACTCCAGTTTCCCTGACTTCTCAGAGCCACCAGG
>NW_011385027.1:0-733 GCF_000754665.1 Bison bison bison
AGACAGGTTCCTCTGCTGACAAAGGCAGGTGACGTATTTTATTCTATTTTAGGTTGATCGAGAAGAGAAGGAGAACACGGAGCAGCGGGCCGAGGAGACTGAGAGCAGGGAGGACAGGGGGAGCTTAGGCAGCCTCTGTCATTTTAAATCAGTGAGCTCCCTCAACCTGCTTCCCACTTCCTCGAATGCTGGCTCCTGCCCGCCCCTGCCCAAGCCCAGAACGAGGCGGCACAGCCTGGCACAGGAGGGAGACCAGCTGGGCATCATGACTCTGGTATGTGTCTGCCTCCTCCCTGCCGCATCCCTCCCCCAGCACGCTGTTTTTTTTGTTTTTGTTTTTTCTCTTTATACCCAGAAGAAAATCAGGTACATTTGCTACGCTCAGAGGTCTAAAAGTTTTTAAACCGCCTAGTCTTTAATCATTCCACAATGGCACAGCAACAAATTAGTCTTGGTATTTGGACCACTACTTAGCACGTCATCATGAACTCAGCCAGAGCCTGCCTCTGTAACGTTGGGCCTGGCCTGTGCTGGGCACAGCAGCTGCAGGGAAGTTTCTGTTCTCAGGGAGCAGACAGCTTCGTGAAAGTAGCCATAGGCAGCTCTCATGGCATGGGAAAGCCGTACAGCACATTCTCCATTGGGGATGCCTGGCTGCAGGGTGCAGGGCATGCGGTGGGAACAAAACCAAGAATCTACACTGGTCTGCTTGCTGATGGACCTGGCCACGCGC
>NW_011385028.1:0-746 GCF_000754665.1 Bison bison bison
CTGCTGTGATGTATGTCGGAGAGTGTTTTGCCTATGTTTTCCTCTAGGAGTTTTATAGTCTCTGGTCTTACGTTTAGATCTTTAATCCATTTTGGGTTTATTTTTGTGTATGGTGTTAGAAAGTGTTCTAGTTTCATTCTTTTACAAGTGTTTGACCAGTTTTCCCAGCACCACTTGTTAAAGAGATTGTCTTTAATCCATTGTATATTCTTGCCTCCTTTGTCAAAGATAAGGTGTCCATATGTGTGTGGATTTATCTCTGGGCTTTCTATTTTGTTCCATTGATCTATATTTCTGTCTTTGTGCCAGTACCATACTGTCTTGATGACTGTGGCTTTGTAGTAGAGCCTGAAGTCAGGCAGGATGATTCCTCCAGTTCTATTCTTCTTTCTCAAGATTGCTTTGGCTATTCAAGGTTTTTTGTATTTCCATACAAATTGTGAAATTATTTGTTCTAGCTCTGGGAAGAATAACATTGGCAGCTTGATAGGGATTGCATTGAATCTATAAATTGCTTTGGGTAGTATACTCATTGTCACTATATTGATTCTTCCAATCCATGAACATGGTATATTTCTCCATCTATTAGTGTCCTCTTTGATTTCTTTCACCAGTGTTTTATAGTTTTCTATATATAGGTCTTTAGTTTCTTTAGGTAGATATATTCCTAAGTATTTTATTCTTTTCTTTGCAATGCTGAATGGAATTGTTTCCTTAATTTCTCTTTCTATTTTCTCATTATTAGT
>NW_011385029.1:0-635 GCF_000754665.1 Bison bison bison
ATATGGAAAAACAAATGCTGTTCAAGGACACTGAAAGAACCCTGATGTTGAAAATCAAATCTGTATTGTGAGCAATGCTTAGAAATTCATGAGTCGAAGCGTAGTATTATGCCTATCATCCTTGTATTTCCCTCAGTGAAATACTTTGAGAAAAGCTCTTCATTCATGGTGTAGATTCATGAAGAAGCTAAATAGCATTAATCCTTTACATTGACAACTGTGAATTTAAATCTCCTGTGAATCCTATGTGACAACCGCACATACCAACATGATTTATTAGTATTATATCAATATTTTTAGTTCTGTTGTATGTCAAGTAAAAAAATCTGTATGTAATTGTACATGAAGTCAAAACATAAAATCAGTGCAAATACAAAATATTCAATCCTTTGAGAAAGGGAGACAAAAAATCTATGTGCTTTGCCTATTGCATTTTTATGTATTAGATCCTTAAGTATTTTATTCACCACACCCAACTGAATGATTCACAAGTTTTCAGAGAAGAAAGGATCATTTCTCTTTAACAATGAGTAGTTTGACTCCTCTCAAAGCAAAGTCATAAGTGAGTCTAATTTTGTGTGAGACTATGAAAACTCAGTGTTTTTATTATGCTTTTGCTTATTACGGGAGGTCTG
>NW_011385030.1:0-675 GCF_000754665.1 Bison bison bison
AGCATAGATGGAAAGCAAAATTAGACATTAAGGCCTACGCTTTTATTTTCAGGCCTAGATGGAGCTTTCGTAATGTACATGGGTTGGTGTTAGAGTTCTTGTGGGCTCTGTGACCAATAAGAACTATATACTATAGCCACGAAAAGTATGGTGCTCAGTTGTTCAGTCGTGTCCAACTCTTGCGACCCCATGGACTATAGCCTGTCAGGCTCCTGTCCGTGGGACTTCCTGGATCATAATACTGGAGTGGGTTGCCAGGGACTGTGAAACAGGTTAACTTTACAACCTCATCTTTCTTAAACAATCCTGGCAAGATTTAGGTTTAGTGTTTTTCCTCATGCTCAAATTAGGGTTTGAATGTTAAAAAATGAAATTGTGTAACTTTGTGGGTATAGAATAACAATTCTAAGAATACAAATACTTTAAGTAGAAATTCTATTCTGGCCCCAGTACTTGCTAAATTAGGAAGACATTTTATTCAGAGAAAGAAATGTCAATGGGACAATACTGGAATGGTAGCAGGGATGATTGCAAGGGGAAAGACTTAAAAACAAACAGACACATAAGCATTCAGTCCAGTTCCATTTTGCAACCTAGGTCTGAAACAGAATGGAAAGAGAGCTTGCTGTGGAGGTAGAATCCAGAGTTCACGTCTCAGAGGCGGTCCTAAGGTGG
>NW_011385031.1:0-643 GCF_000754665.1 Bison bison bison
TCTCATATTTGTAAGGCCTCCTCAACAATCATTTTGACTTTCTGCATTTCCTTTTCTTGGGTATGGTCTTGATCACTGCCTCCTGTACAATGTCATGAACTTCCATCCATAGTTCTTCAGGCACTCTCTCTCTCTCAGATATAATCCCTTGAATCTATTTGTCACTTCCACTGTATAATCAAAAGGGATTTGATTTAGGTCATACCTGAATGATCTAGTGGTTTTCCCTACTTTCTTCAATTTAAGTCTGAATTTGGCAATAAGGAGTTCATGATCTGAGCCACAGTCAGCTCCCAGTCTTGTTTTGTTAACTGTATAGAGCTTCTCCATCTGTGGCTACAAAGATATAATCAATCTGATTTCAGTGTTGACCATCTAGTGATGTCCATGTGTAGAATCTTCTCTTGTGTTGTTGGAAGAGGGTGTTTGCTATGACCAGTGCGTTCTCTTGGCAGAACTCTATTAACCTTTCCCCTGCTTTGTTTGTACTCCAAGACCACACTTGCCCATTGCTCCAGGTATTTCTTGACTTCCTACTTTTGCATCCCAGTCCCCTACCATGAAAAGGGCATCATTTTTTGGTGTTATTTGTAGAAGGTCTTGTAGGTCATCATAGAACCATTCAACTTCAGTCTCTTTTGGC
>NW_011385032.1:0-508 GCF_000754665.1 Bison bison bison
TTTTTGAGAGCATTCACTCGTCTTTTAACTACCCTAGGCAAGCTTTCAATGTATCCTGTTGGTGTTTCTACCAGACCATCAAGTCTTTCTTGAAGGGCTGCAAGAATCTGAGGATTTTGCATCATCTGAACAGTCAGCTGACGCGCTTTGATTTTTGTTTCTTCACCAGTTTCTTCTTCTTCTACTTCTTCAACATCATCCAAATCTTGATCAAGTTCAGACTGTTCTTTGTTGTCGATGTCTGCCATGTTGTACAAATGCCAAATATCGGTGGCGAGCGCGGGGAGCCGAGCGGCCCGAGCTGCGCAGGCAGTGACTCAGGGCGGCGGCGGGAGGAGCAGGAGGCGGCGCCGCGAGCAGATGGCGCTAAAAAAGCTCAAATTGTATCATGTTAGAATGAATATTATACTTTAACTTCTTGCAAAGTAGAAAATACAGTTGAGTCTTCCATTCAGGGTCGTTTAATTGCTTTATGTAGAATGGAGATAGTAGCTGCTGCTGCTAAATC
>NW_011385033.1:0-705 GCF_000754665.1 Bison bison bison
AATAAGACGATAGTAAGATGTGCTTCACATAAAAACAATCAAGTGGCTAAGAGGAGATCTGGCCCTGTACAACAGAAAGATTAGGAAGCAAAACGTGAATAAGTCCTATATTCCAGAAGCTACCCAAATGTGTGAGCAAAGACAGCATACCCATAATATAGCTCACTTAGGTTCCTTCTTTATGACGCATAATTCCTTAATTATCCATTTGTGAAATAAGAACAAACATTAAGAAATGTGAAATCCAAATTGCATTCATTTTCACAATATCAATACTAAACTCAAGACAGCGACTTCATCAAATATAAATGTTTCAAAAGTAAAAGGCAATCTTAATTTTTTTTATCCTATGAATAGGGTCTGCAAAAATAGGTAAATTATTTTAACTGTACTTGCAGGAGATTAGGTCTCAGCCTGCACGGAAGGAGCAAAGCAACAAAAGACAACAAACAAATACTACTAGGAGTAATGCCCATACATATCAAACTATACTAGGTGAACCATGTTTACTTATGTAGCAAATCTATTAAATAACCAGCATATGGAAGCTTATACCTCATGCGAGAGAATTACCAAATTTAACGTATACAATCTATTAGAAGTCTCTAAACCCCACTCCCCCAAACAATTTTAGTACACCTACCAAGTAACTGTAGGTCATTTAGAAAAACAGAAAATAAAACATACATCATATGTTTTAAATCA
>NW_011385034.1:0-517 GCF_000754665.1 Bison bison bison
ACCATAGGCTACTTCCACTTTTAGTTCCTTCGGGAACCTCCATATTCTTTTCCATACCGGCTCTACCCACGCCCATTCCTACTCACCGTGGAGGAGAGTTCCCTTTGCTCCACATCTTCTCCAGCATCGGTTATTGACAGACATCGCAGTGAGGCCCAGCCGGACTCATGTGAAGTGGTCCCTCCTTGGAGTTTGGAGTTGAGCCTCTCCAATCATTAGTGACGTGGAGCAAGATGACCTTTTGGAAATGCAGATGCAATGCTGTCACCTCCCTGCTCCAACGGCTCTCGTATTTTCCCAGCATATTGAAGATACGACCACTTCCCTTCAGGCTTGCTCCTCACGTTCTTCTCTGATGTCTTTTGCCTGGAATGCCCTCTGCACTCTTTGGCTTTCCATCCCATAGGGCATTTTTTCGTTCTTGATGTCCTAAGTTTCCCTGGTCACATAGCCTTCCAAGATGCTATTTTCCCTGCCTGAATTCTTCCTGCATCTCAACCCTGGTTTACCTAGGTTC
>NW_011385035.1:0-613 GCF_000754665.1 Bison bison bison
CACTTCCCATGGGAGAAGAGGAAGAGGACTTGGTGTTTTTCTGCGTGCGTGCAGAGATGGAAACTGAGCCGGGGAGCCATGTCATGTGTGCGGTGGCAGTGCCATTTGCTAAAAAGGCATAGAAGGAAGTTGCCCCATAAAAGGAATGGAATATTGACATTTGCAGCAACATGGAAGGTATACTATGAAGTAAAATAACTCAGACAGAGATAGACAAATACTGTATGATATCACTTATAGAATCTAAAAAACACCACCAAGTAGAGAATATAACAAAAATGGAGGCTCACAAATACAGAGAACAATCTACTGGTTACCAGCGGGGAGGGGATGAGGGAAGGGCTATACAGAGGTGGGGGAGTGGGAGGCACACCGTGTTAGGTGTAAGATGAGCTCAAGGATGTATTGTACAACGTGGGGAAGAGTGCCAGTACTCTGTAATAACTATAAATGGAAAGCAAACGTTAACAGTTGTATAATAAGAAAGAAAAGGAAAGGAAGAGGGGGGAGGAAGGAGGGAAGAAAGGAAGGAAAGCATGGTGTTTTTGGACATCACAAAGCCAACATTGATTAGGCCATTTTTAGCAAAGGATGTAGTTTATTTTTTTTAATT
>NW_011385036.1:0-613 GCF_000754665.1 Bison bison bison
TCTCCCACATTTCCCTCCATCACGATGCCAACGGGAGGGGACCTGGCTTCTCCGGGCTAACACGAGCACGGGCCATATTTGCCGCCAGTAGCGGAAAAGGAAAGGGAAACGAAGCGAAGCCCAACCCTCAATGGCAGAAGGCACCAGGCCATTGTTGTGAGAAAGCCACTGAAGGAGGCCAAGCCCCAGAGCTCCCCGACTCCCATTCCGGCAGGAAGAGGAGGATAAAGGGCCCCATCCCAGCCCCCGCAACCCCCCACCCCCCACCCCCACCCCACCCCCACCCCCTTCCAAACAACACCATCTTCCCACGAGAAGAGAAGGGAGAAGCCACGTGTGTGCCAAAGGAGCAAAACGAACAAACGATGCCCTTTGGGCACAGCCGACTCCTGGGAACCGTGGCCCCAGCCGGCCGGTCCCTGCCGTTCTCGGTGGTGGGTGGACACGTTTGCCGTGAACCCGTGGCCGAGGCGATCCACGGATCCCCCGAGACGTGACCCGGACCCCAGGGACCCGAGGGCGAACGTACCGCGTGAGGTGCTGGAGGAGCCGGACGAAGCCATGGTGGGAGAGCCGCACGGACGCTGCAGACTGCTGGCCTAGTGGGCCGGGA
>NW_011385037.1:0-852 GCF_000754665.1 Bison bison bison
GTGCTGCGATGAACATTGGGGTATATGTGTCTCTTTCCTTTCTGGTTTCCTCAGTGTGTATGCCCAGCAGTGGGATTGCTGGATCATAAGGCAGTTCTATTTCTAGTTTTTTAAGGAATCTCCACACTGTTCTCCATAGTGGCTGTACTAGTTTGCATTCCCACCAACAGTGTAAGAGAGTTCCCTTTTCTCCACACCCTCTCCAGCATTTATTGCTTGTAGACTTTTGGATTGCAGCCATTCTGACTGGCGTGAAATGGTACCTCATAGTGGTTTTGATTTGCATTTCTCTGATAATGAGTGATGTTGAGCATCTTTTCATGTGTTTGTTAGCCATCTGTATGTCTTCTTTGGAGAATCGTCTATTTAGTTCTTTGGCCCATTTTTTGATTGGGTCATTTATTTTTCTGGAGTTGAGCTGTAGGAGTTGCTTGTATATTTTTGAGATTACTTGTTTGTCAGTTGCTTCATTTGCTATTATTTTCTCCCATTCTGAAGGCTGCCTTTTCACCTTGCTAATAGTTTCCTTTGTTGTGCAGAAGCTTTTAAGTTTAATTAGGTCCCATTTGTTTATTTTTGCTTTTATTTCCGATATTCTGGGAGGTGGGTCATAGAGGATCCTGCTGTGATGTATGTCGGAGAGTGTTTTGCCTATGTTCTCCTCTAGGAGTTTTATAGTTTCTGGTCTTACGTTTAGATCTTTAATCCATTTTGAGTTTATTTTTGTGTAAGGTGTTAGAAAGTGTTCTAGTTTCATTCTTTTACAAGTGGTTGACCAGATTTCCCAGCAACACTTGTTAAAGAGATTGTCTTTAATCCATTGTATATTCTTGCCTCCTTTGTCAAAGATAA
>NW_011385038.1:0-693 GCF_000754665.1 Bison bison bison
ACTTTTGGCAGACCTAAATATGAGAAGCAAGTAAAGAGGTGTTGCACAACATGTTTATAAGCTTCTCCAGTTATCGTTTTGTAATCTAAATCTGGTTTATAGCCTTTTAGATGACAAGCAACCATCTAATCTTTGCTTGAATACTTCCAGCAACGGGGAACTCACTACTCTTCAAGGTTTTAAACTCTCCCTCACCCTTTTCTCTACAGCATTCCCACCCCGCATACCACTTTTTCTAATCTCAACTCATTTTCAGTAGTATGTGTTGGCCAGGAGTTGGGTCAGTCTTTCCCAGCAGTGTTAAGAGACGTCTGTTCCTGTGTCTAATAGCCCTGACATTTTATTTTCTTGAATTAAAAGATCTTTTAAAGGCCTTGGAGCTGTAATTTCCTGCACCCAAAAAGCTAGATAACTAAATCTAAATGCTCTGTGGCTCTTAGCTTGAGAAGTCAAGGTTTTTCTTGTCTGATAGTAAGGTAAAAGCAAAAAGCTGTGTTTACTCTTAGACATTTATTAATTTGCACAGTTTTGGTAGGCAGTGAGATCAAAAACTTTTAATTTCTCAATATAAATCAGAATCTAACTACACCATACACCACCCAAATTCCTTGAAAAGAAACGAGCTAACACCCTAGCACAAAGTCCTAACAATGCCCTCAGGCAGGGGGCCAGCCACTCCCATTGGAATCAGAG
>NW_011385039.1:0-848 GCF_000754665.1 Bison bison bison
GCGGGGCGGACGAGCTCTTGGTTCACCGCGCTGGTGGCTCCAGGTGGCTTGGGGCACCGGGCAGGTGCCGGGCAGGATGGGCGCTCAGGGCCACGGCTGGGCTGCGCACAGGCCCGCAGGAGGCTCAGAGGACCGCGGGCCCCAGCGGGCCCCGAAGCCAGAGAGCTCCGGGGCCACGTGGCCCTGAGCAGCGAAGGCCTTGGTGGGGTGGCGGGGGGGAGGGGGGGTTGGGGGGGTTGGGGTGGGTGGGGGGGAGGCGGGGCGGGGAGGGGGGAGAGGTGGCGGAGGGGGGCGGCGGCCTCCGAGCGGGGCCGGGCCTGGAGGGTCCCAGGGTGGGAGAGCGCCAAGACCTCCGCCCCGCCTCACCCCTCCGCGCCCCTCACCCCACCCCACCCCACCGCACGCCCAATCCGCCGCAGGCATGCCGGGCCGGCTGCTCCGGGTCCAGGGTCCCGGGTCCCGGAAGCCCCGTGGTCCCCCGGGCCGGGCCAGGCGGGTGCTGGCCGGGGGTGGCGGTGTGCGGGGGGCGGAGCGGCGTCGGCCGGCCACACGGCCGCCGGGACTCCGGTCGCGGGTCGTGCAGCTCAAGTGCAGCGCGCGCTCCGTGGAGAGCTGCGGCCGGCTGGGCCGAGCGGCAGGTCGGAGCGAAAGGCAGGCGCAGCGCAGGGCTCTTAGGGCGCCCGGCGGCAGCCGCCCCCGTCTACGGCCATACCACCCTGAACGCGCCCGATCTCGTCTGATCTCGGAAGCTAAGCAGGGTCGGGCCTGGTTAATACTTGGATGGGAGACCGCCTGGGAATACCGGGTGCTGTAGGCTTTTCTTTCTTTCTTCTTTTTTTTTTTTTTTT
>NW_011385040.1:0-916 GCF_000754665.1 Bison bison bison
CCTCCTCCCTCCTCACTCCCCATACCCTCCCTCTGGGTTGTCCCAGTGCACCAGACCCAAGCATCCCAAGTATCATGCACTGAACCTGGACTAGCGACTCATTTCATACATGATATTATACATGTTTCAATGCCATTCTCCCAAATCTTCCCACCCTCTCCCTCTCCCACAGAGTCCATAAGACTGATCTATACGTCAGTGTCTCTTTTGCTGTCTCGTACACAGGGTTATTGTTACCATGTTTCTAAATTCCATATATGTGTGTTAGTATACTGTATTGGTGTCTTTCTTTCTGGCTTACTTCACTCTGTATAATAGGTTCCCATTTCATCCATCTGATTAGAACTGATTCAAATGTATTCTTTTTAATGGCTCAGTAATACTCCATTGTGTATATGTACCACAGCTTTCTTATCCATTCATCTGCTGATGGGCATCTAGCTGTGCTTCCATGTCCTGGCTATTATAAACAGTGCTGCGATGAACATTGGGGTACATGTGTCTCTTTCCCTTCTGGTTTCCTCAGTGTGTATGCCGAGCAGTGGGATTGCTGGATCATAAGGCAGTTCTATTTCCAGTTGTTTAAGGAATATCCACACTGTTTTCCATAGTGGCTGTACTAGTTGGCATTCCAACCAATAGTGCAAGATAGTTCCCTTTTCTCCACAACTTCTCCAGCGTTTACTGCTTGTAGACTTTTGGATCGCAGCCATTCCGAGTGGTGTGAAATGGTACCTCAGAGTGGTTTTGATTTGCATTTCTCTGATAATGAGTGATGTTGAGCATCTTTTCATGTGTTTGTTAGCCATCTGTATGTATTCTTTGGAGAAATGTCTATTTAAGGAACTCAGAATTCTGAGCGAGTAGTAAATGAGATCATGGGCGATTTCTTTCTTTCTTTCTTTTTTTTCTAAGA
>NW_011385040.1:5068-5623 GCF_000754665.1 Bison bison bison
TGGAAAAAGCAAGAGAGTTCCAGAAAAACCTCTATTTCTGCTTTATTGACTATGCCAAAGCCTTTGACTGTGTGGATCACAATAAACTGTGGAAAATTCTGAGAGAGATGGGAATCCCAGACCACCTGATCTGCCTGTTGAGAAATTTGTATGCAGGTCAGGAAGCAACAGCTGGATCTGGACATGGAACAACTGACTGATTCTAAATAGAAAAAGGAAAAAAAAAATAAATAGAAAAAGGAGAACGTCAAGGCTTTATATTGTCACCCTGTTTATTTAACTTCTATGCAGAGTAAATCATGAGAAATGATGGACTGGAAGAAACATAAGCTGGAATCAAGATTGCCGGGAGAAATATCAACAACCTCAGATATGCAGATGACACCACCCTTACGGCAGAAAGTGAAGAGGAACTCAAAAGCCTCTTGATGAAAGTGAAAGTGGAGAGTGAAAAAGTTGGCTTAAAACTCAACATTCAGATAACGAAGATCATGGCATCCGGTCCCATCACGTCATGGGAAATAGATGGGGAAACAGTGGAAACAGTGTCAGACT
>NW_011385041.1:0-518 GCF_000754665.1 Bison bison bison
TATTAAACACAGTCATGTATATTTAAGCTTAATTATCATGCAGCACGGTAACAATTATGCATATCATTAAATGTGTCAAATAGGCCCTGAACGCTTTATTTGGCTACAGTATCAAACATCCATAGAAGTTCCATTTTTGTAGTTTGCTCCTTATGCAGCATGTTCATCTGCTTGCAACTTAAAAAAAATTAAAGGGAACATTGCTTCCTACTGAATATGTGTATAACAATGAGAATTTCAAATTTTTCATTTAGACTATTATTCAAGCTGTATGGGTTCTAAATTGACGGTTCAAAGAAGATGACCACACAAAACTTGAGGAAGAAACAAAGTAATATTGAGTTTTTTAAACTAGATGAGAAACCCCCTTATACTTCTGTCTACTCTATTTTACTTGGTTTTCCCTCAGTTATTCCTTTTGCCTCATTTACAAACAATACTTCTCACAGACTTACAAAAGTGCTTTCCTTTATGTACTTTAACATTCAAATTTCCATATATCCAAACATTTTTGTAAA
>NW_011385042.1:0-809 GCF_000754665.1 Bison bison bison
AAACCTTGACTATACATTGATATGCAACTATTGAAGAATGTTTCCATATCTTGAATAAACCCCACACTTAATTATGGTGTCCAATCCTTTTATGGTATTGGTGGAAGTTTTTGCTAATATTTTGGTAAGGATGTTTGCCTCTGTTCATCTATGAGATATTAGTCTCTAACTTTCTTTTTCTGTGTTATCTCGGGGTTGATATCAGGGTGATGGTGAACTTGTAAGATGACTTCTGGGTTTTCCTTCCACTCT
Organism: Bison bison bison; assembly: GCF_000754665.1. Lineage (NCBI taxonomy): Eukaryota > Metazoa > Chordata > Mammalia > Artiodactyla > Bovidae > Bison > Bison bison. The sequence continues at coordinate 253 of NW_011385042.1, forward strand.
AGAGTTTTGGAAGCGTTTCAGAAGTGCATGTGCCAGCAGTTCTCTGACTGGTTCATAAAATTTCCCTGTGAAGCTTTCTGGAGTTTAAGTTTGCCAACTGGTAAATTTTTTCATCACAGTTTCAATCTTAGTGCTTGTAATTGCTCTGTTCATATTTTCTGTTTTGTTTTTTTTTCAGCTAAAAAAAAAATTAGCTGAATTTCTTAGTATTTGTCCATGGCTCAAATTCTAAATTTTATTGACTTATGGTTGTTTGCTGTAGTCCCTTATGACTCTTTGTTATTTCTGTTATATCAGTCATAATGTCATCCTTTGTCATGTCAAATTGATGGATTTGTTGTCCTCTTTGTCTTGATAAGTCTGTATCATGATTTGTCTATTTTACTTCTCCTCTCCAAGAGACCCTTTTTAGTGATACTGATTTTGGCTATTTTTTTTATCATTCTTTTTTTTAATTTCTGCTTTGATTTTTATCATTTTTTCCCCTTCTATTCACTTTGGGGAATTTTGCCTGATTTTTCTTCTTTCTCTAAATGCTTTAGATTGTAGGTTATGTT
>NW_011385043.1:0-666 GCF_000754665.1 Bison bison bison
TGTGGAGCCGCCTCCCCAAGCCAGGGGCACCGGGACCCTGATTCCCTCCGTGCGGCGCTTAGTCTGGGCGGGGAAGCACCAGCTTGGGAATGCAGCCTGGGGCGCTTCCTTTCCCTCGGAAAGAGCTCTCCCTGCGGGAGGCTTTGGCAGTGTGCACACCCCCAGCCCCTAAGCCCTCTGCAGGGACGCCTGGCTCCTAGGTCCGAAGGGAAGGCGAGAGCTGAGCTGAGGCACCAGTCAGGCACCGGTCACGTCTCCCTCCCTCGCGCAGCCTGCTCCTCCAGGGGCAGTAAGGACTCTTTTTCCTTGGAGGAGGCTCATTTGATTTCCCTCCTATGAACTGCCTTTCCCAACCTGGGTAAAAGCGGTTCCTGGAGATCTTTCTCAGGGGCTGTTTCCCCAGAGCTGAAGTGGAGCTCGGAGACCCAAATCACATGGGAATGCAAAACCAAATTGATAGTTCTATGTTCTGTACTAAAGCTCTAGTTAACTTTGGTCTGTCAGGAAAATTCTTGGTTCCTACGGAGACACCTCTGTGTGATAAGTACATATTCAACATAAGGGCACAGGGAGCCTGATTTTCTCTGTGGGGTGTTGAAATGCGTGACCATGCACCTGCTTGGGAAACCATCCTCTTACTCTTCCCTTACCTCTGACACAGGTCTC
>NW_011385044.1:0-760 GCF_000754665.1 Bison bison bison
CCCCTGGAGAGGAACATTGGCTTCTGGACCAAGCCTAGATGAGGTCTATTGGCCCTGCAGTCACTCGAGAGCAATCCCCAGCTTGCCTTCGCAACTCGAATGGAAGATTGGACTTCCCTGGGCCCACACAAGAGGCATCCCGAATTCCCCGTCGTAACTCGAGAATCCCGCCGCAACTCGAGAAAACCACGTGGTTCCCCCGTCATCGCAAGATGAAGCCCTGTCCCGCTACAGCGTCTCAGGAGAAGTCCCACGTTAGGAATTGGAGGTCGAAACGGTACTTGGCACCCTTGATGCGCCCCCACAAAGTTCCCCGGCATCCCGGTCTCCCAGGAGAGGAACACCGAGGTTTTCCGGCACCACTTCCTCTGAGCCCCTTCTACCCTCCTGATCTCGACAGGACGGTCGACTCCACTGCTTTGTCTGGAAGGGGTTCCCGACCTTCCGGTCGCACCTCAGGATGAGGCCGAGCTCACGAAGACATTCCACACGTGACCTCGTGGGTGCTTCCACATTGCGAAGCACCCTGATTTCCCGGTCCCCTCTTGGTAAGAACCCGATGCCCGGACACCTCTCCAAACTCCACCCTGTGAATGAAGTCAACACGAAGGGGCAGTGACTCGCCCGTGCTTCGTCCGGAAAAAAACCCCAGGTTCCAAATACAGCTCGAAAAGTGGCCTCTCTCCCCGGGGACACCTCGAGAGGCAAACGGAGTTCCATGCCTCAACCCAAGACGAGGCCTGACTCTCCTGTCCCCAGT
>NW_011385045.1:0-835 GCF_000754665.1 Bison bison bison
CACATTCAGCATTTTACCACTATCTAGGGTTTCAGATCTGTGACATGCTTCAAGTGCTCCTGAAACTACTCAAGGTCAAATGCATTCAGTAGCTTTGTTGTTGCTGGTTGTTATTTGTTGTTCAGTCACTCAGTCATCTCCAGCTCTTCGTAATCCCTTGGACTACAGCATATCTCGCCTTTTTGTCCTTCACCATCTCCCGGAGCTTGTTCAAACTCAAATTCAATGGGTCAGTAATGCCATCCGACCATTTTGTCCTCTTCCATCTCCTTCTCCTGCTCCGATCTTTTCCAGCATCAGAGTGTTTTCCAATGAGTTGGCTCTTCACATTAGATAGCCATAATATTAGGGCTTCTGCCTCAGCATCAGCCCCTCCAGTGAATTTTCAGGATTGATTTCCTTTAGGGTTGACTGGATTCATTTCCTTGCAGCCCAAGGGACTCACAGGAGTCTTCTCCAAGATTGCAGTTCAAAAGTATCAATTCCTTAATGTTCAGCCTCCTTTATGGAATGGCTTGCTTTGGCACATGACTACTGAAAAATACAAAAACATAGCTCTGACTATATGGGTCCTTGTTGGCAAAGGAATGCCTCTGCTTTTTTTACATGCAGCCTGGGTTTGTCACAGCTTTTACAAGAAATAAGTGTCATTTAATTTCATAGCTTCAGTCACCATCTGCCATGGTTTTGAGTCCACAAAAACAGAAGTCTGTCACTGTTTCCATTGTTTTTCCATCTATTTGTACAAAGTGATAGCATTGGATGCCATGATCTAAGTATTTTGAATGTTGAGCTTTAAGCCAACTTATTCAATCTCCCATTTTACTTTCATCAA
>NW_011385046.1:0-566 GCF_000754665.1 Bison bison bison
AGGGTGACAGCTGGGAAATCCACACTACCTGCCAGCACTGCCACCACCAGTTTCCCACCCTGTTCCAGCTGCAGTGTCACATTGAAAGTGTCCATGCTTCCTGGGAGCCCTCCACGGTCTGTTATATCTGTGAATTGTCCTTCAAAACAGATCAGGTTCTCTTATAGCACACAAAGGACAGTCACAAACCTGGCAAAATGCCCTATGTGTGCCGTGTTTGCAATTACAGACTGTCAGCCTTGGCCAATGTAGAGGTACGTTTTAGAATGTGGCATGGAAACATGAACAATTTGCTTTGTCTGTTTTGCTTCGAAATTTTCAAACTGGTGACATCCTTCATAAATCACACTTGGAGGCACTGAAATAAGAGGGTCTTTCCATATTCCAAGTGCTGGCTACAGTGTTTGAAAATGAAGGAAAAGACAGAGCACCAAACAAAGAATCATCAGTCTTTACAAAAAGCCAGAGCAATTGTGAGGGTTGCCTCGTGAAACAGAGGTCATGATCCAAACTTCAGTTCAGCTGGGACTGAGAGAGACAGCATCCATCATTGTGAGGAACACTGA
>NW_011385047.1:0-594 GCF_000754665.1 Bison bison bison
TGAAAAAATACTTGAGGAGATAATAGTTGAAAACTTCCCTAAAATGGGGAAAGAAATAATCACCCAAGTCCAAGAAATCCAGAGATTCCCAACAGGATAAACCCAAGGCGAAACACCCGAAGATACATATTAATCAAATTAACAAAGATCAAACACAAAGAACAAATATTAAAAGCAGCAAGGGAAAAACAACAAATAGCACACAAGGGGATTCCCATAAGGATAACAGCTGATCTTTCTAACAGAAACTCTTCAGGCCAGGAGGGAATGGCAGGACATACTTAAAGTGATGAAAGAAAATAACCTACAGCTCAGGTTACTGTACCCAGCAAGGATCTCATTCAAATATGAATGAGAAATCAAAAGCTTTACAGAAGAGCAATAGTTGAGGGAATTCAACACGACCAAACCAGCTCTCCAACAAATGCTAAAGAATATTCTCTAGGCATGAAACACAGAAAGGATGTATAAACTCGAACCCCAAAAATAAAGTAAATGGCAATGGGACCATACTTATCAGTAATACCTTAAATGTACATGGGTTGAATGCCCCAACCAAAAGACAAAGACTGACTGAATGGATACAAAAACAAA
>NW_011385048.1:0-729 GCF_000754665.1 Bison bison bison
AATGTTCTACATTGAAAGTTTTTCAGTGTAAGAAGATCTGTTAAAACAATAATCGTGCATTTACAAATACTAGTTGACTGGCATTTCACCAGGCATGCTCTTATCAGGTCTGTATTTCAGAGGAGATGAAAGCCATATTTTGGCTTACACGCCCGTAGCCATCTGCGGTCGGTAGGGTTCCCTCTAAATGATGATTCTGGTGATATTTTAAGAAGGGTCTGTAGTGAACCCTTCTTCCCGTAACTTGTCGATAAGAATGAATAAGATTCTACAGATCTTCTTTAATATAGAAGAACTTTTTTTTCTTTTTTAAGATGTCCTTGGGGAATGTTTAGGAAAAGCAAATACTCTGGCAGGAGGCATTCTGCTCACTGAGACCAAGCCCAGGAACACTGAGAGAAAATTTACCCTGAGGGAGCTTCCGAAACAGAATGAATCCACTAGACACGTGCATTTAGGTTTTGCTCAGCTTACTTAAAGCGACAGTGGCTACACCTCTCGGCCTGTGTTGATCCTCTGCTCTCCCTTTGTAGACAGAGGATAAGAACCGCCAGTTGCAGGAGCGCCTGGAGCTGGTAGAGAAGCTGCAGCAGAGACTGCGGAGGGCAGAGACGCTGCCCGAGGTGGAGGCGGAGCAGGCGCAGAGTGTGGCCTCGCTCTCCAAGGTGCTGCTCTGGGTCCCTGGGGGGCGGGCACAGGGAGGGCCTGTTCCCCTGCTCTCCCACCGCG
>NW_011385049.1:0-877 GCF_000754665.1 Bison bison bison
TTCCGTAGGACCCCGATTTCCCGGTCCCTCTTGAGAAGAACCCGATGCCCGGACACCTCTCCGAACTCCACCCTGTGAATGAAGTCAACACAAGGGGCAGTTTTTTCCGTGCATCGTTCGGAAAAAAACCCCAGGTTCCAAATACAGCTCGACAAGCGGCCTCTTCCCCGGGGACATGTCGAGAGGCAAGCGGAGTTCCATGCCTCAACCCAAGACGAGGCCTGAGTCTCCTGTCCCCAGTCTGCAGGGACCCTGCAATCGGAGTCTGAAATCAGAGGTACCCTGCGGTTCCTGCCTCAACTGGAGATGAGGCCCTCTTCCAATGCACCAAGCCCAGTGGAGTCACGAGAGGCCCCTCCCACCTCCAGTTTCCCTGGCTTCTCAGAGCCACCATGAGAAGCCCCCTGAGGTCACCTGCACAAGTCGAGGGAACCCAGGGTTTCCTGCCTCAACCCGAGAAAGGCCTCGAGAGACCTTCTTCAACACGTCTCGAGGCCAGATTCCCCTACCATGGCTCGGGAGCAATGACGCCCTCCCCCTCGCCACTCGCATGGAGACCCGACTTCCCTGGCGCCCCACGAGAGGCTCACTGACCTCGCCGTCGTACCTCGTGAGAAACCGCACACTGGGGCCGCCGCTCGAGAACAACCCGAGATCCCCCGTCATCGAGAGATGAGGGCCTTCGTCTCCTGCATGGCCTAGAGACCAATCTCGCGACCTCTCTCCAAACGCCTCAGGAGGCTTGACTCCCTTGAGTCCACCCAGTGAGCTCCAAGAGATACCCGTCGCGATTCGAGAGCAGAGCGGGGTTCTTTGCTTCCACTCGAGATGAATGCCTGTCTCCCCGGGTGCGTCTGGAATGCAACCCCGAGATCCC
>NW_011385050.1:0-905 GCF_000754665.1 Bison bison bison
AGTCACGTGGTCAATGGCATGATAGCCACGTGATCAGTGAATGATAGCAACGTGAGCAGTGCACGATCAGTCACGTGGTCAGTGTATGATCAGCCAGGTGAATAGTGCATGCTGTCACGTGATCAGGGCCTGCTGAGCTGCGTGATTCCTATCTACTCAGCTGCTTAAAAATTCCCAGCTGAGCTGCGTGATTCCTGCCTGCTCATCTGCTGGGTAATTGCCAGCTGAGCTGCGTGATTCCTGCCTGCACATCTGCTGGGTAATTGCCAGCTGAGCTGCGTGATTCCTGCCTGCTCATCTGCTTGATAATTGCCAGCTGAGCTGCATGATTCCTGCCAGCTCATCTGCTTGACAATTGCCAGCTGAGCCGTGTGATACCTGCCTGTTAAGCTGCTTGATTATTGCCAGCTGAGCAGCATGATTCGTCAGAGCTGAGGTCCCTGATTATTGCCTGCTGATTGCGGGATTCGTGCCTGCTCCGCTCTTTGATTGTTGCCTCCTGAGGAACATCATCAGTGCATGATAGACACGTGATCAGTGCATGATAGAACCTGATCAGTGCATGAGAGTCACGTGATCAGTGCATGATCAGCCATGTGATCAGTATACGATCAGCCATGTGATCAGTGCATGATAGCCCCGTGATAAGTGCATGATCAGTCACGTGATGAGACTATGATCAGCCCCATGATCAGTGCTTGAGAGCCACCTGATCAGTGCAGCATCAGTCACGTGATCAATGCATGATAGACACATGATCAGTGCATGAGCAGTTACGTGATCAGTGCATGATAGCCACCTAATCAGTGCATGATCAGTCACTTGATGAGTGCATGATCTGTCACGTGATCAGTGTATGATATCCACGTGACCAGTACATCCCCAGTCACGTGATCAGTGCTTTA
>NW_011385051.1:0-785 GCF_000754665.1 Bison bison bison
AAGGAACAACTTGATGCTCTTCTAATGTTTGATGAGGACTGGCAGATTGCCGTAGGAAACTATTTTGGTCAAAATTTTTGCATCATTTACCTTCGCATGTTTTGCTGAATTTTATATCCAGACATCCAGTTATTTTCCCTGTCAGATGTAAACAATCTCCTATTCCAAATGCTCAGATAGTTTTTACTGACGGGTCAGCAAATGATAAAGCCTCCATAGTCACTAAAAATCACCAAAAGGTTTTAGAAACACGGGAAACTTCAGCTCAAAGAGCTGAAATAACAGCAGTCATAGAGGCTTTTGCTGTGTTTGGAGATGAGGAATTTAACCTTTATTCTGATTCTCAGTATATTGTCAGGTTGTTTCCACACATTGAAACTGTGGTTTTTGCCTAAAAATAAACTACCATATTTCATTTGTTAACTAAATTACAGCAACAAATTTGGAAAAGAAATAAAATATTTTTCACTGGACACATTCAGGCTCATTCCGGATTGCCTGGCCCTTTAAATGCCTTTAATGACTTGGCTGACTTGTTAACCAGAAATACAGTGGCTACTGTGATTGAGGAGGCCAGAGCCTCTCACTTACTTCATCATCAAAATGCTACTGCTTTAAGATATCAATTCCAAATTCCCAGAGAGACTACTCGAGAGATTGTGCGCTCTTGCTTACACTGCCCCACTGTTTATAATAGTCTACCTATGGGAGTTAACCCTCGCGGTCTCAAACCTAACGTACTCTGGCAAATGGATGTAACTCATGTCTCTTCATTTTGGAAAACT
>NW_011385052.1:0-561 GCF_000754665.1 Bison bison bison
ACGGGATCAGGGCCTGCTGAGCTGCGTGATTCCTGCCGGCTCATCTGCATGACAATTGCCAGCTGAGCTGCGTGATTCCTGCCTGGTCACCTGCTTGATTATTGCCAGTTGAGCAGCATGATTCGTCACTGCTGAGCTCCATGCTATTGCCTGCTGATTGCATGGTTCGTATCTGCTTAGCTCTTTGAATATTGCCTCCTGAGGTGCCTGTTTGGGCGCCACCTGCCGGGGACCAGCCCCAGCTGATCCAGGGTATTCGAAGGAGACATGGCCTAGGTGACTATTTATATGCTATTGAGAGATGTCAAGCATAATAGTATGAGGAGAGATCAGTAGGAAAATTCGGTGGAGAAAAGAGACTGAGTAGCTTGGTTTACGCGGGAGACCAATCAAACTTCAAGACAAGAAGTTTGCAACACTTACGTAGGCCGCAGGTGCCCTCTCGAATAGCGGAAGGTGCCTCACCCTAGACACCTTCTCGAGTGGGTCTTAGCAGTCCAGGCATAATTAGTAAGCGTGGTGGGTTCCGCGCTCCAGATGGAGACTCAGCTGGAAGTTAAA
>NW_011385053.1:0-596 GCF_000754665.1 Bison bison bison
AATCTCTTCAGCAAGGGGCGCTGGGAAAACTGGGCAACCACGCATAAAAGAATGAAACTACAACACTTGCTAACACCGCACACAAAATATAAACTCAAAATGGATCGAAGATCTAAACATGAGACCGCAAACGATTACACTGCTGGAGGAAAATATAGGCAAAACACTCTCTGGTGTAAAGCACAGTAGGATCCTCTCTGGCGAACCTCCCAGAATAATGGGAATAAAAGCAAAACTAAAACAAATGGGACCTACTTAAACTTAAAAGCTTATGCTCAACGAAGGAAACTACAAGCAAAGTGAAAAGACAGCATTCAGAATGGGGGCAAATAATAGCAAATGAAGCAACTCGTAAAGAAGTGATACTAAAAAATATACAAGCAACTCCTGCACTCAATTCCAGAAAAGTAGGCGACCCAGGACCAAAAAAATAATAATCATAATCATGGGCCAAAGAAGTAAACAGACATTTCTACCAAAAAGAAATACAGATGGCTATCAAACACATAGAAAAGATGCGCAACATCCCTTACTATCAGAGAAACGCAAATACGAAACCACAACGAGGTACCATCTCAGGCCGTTCTGTATGGCTG
>NW_011385054.1:0-509 GCF_000754665.1 Bison bison bison
ATTTACAATTTTTACACGTTCTAATTATTCGGTTCCAAAACACCAAACTTGTACTGCACACGGTCCCCATGGAAAGGCCCCCTCAGCAGGACAGCCACAGATGCTGCCATGAAAGGGTAGCAGGGTGCCCTCCTCCCTTGTTTTCTGCCTGGGCGGCCACCGGGTTTTGAAACCCATGCACCCTACTAAGTTTCTAGGGTGCAATTCGTGGACCCTTCCCTTTCCCATCCCAGCAGGTGGTCAAGGGCCCGCTGGCCTCCAAAGTGCCAGAAGCAGGGCTGGGCCAGCCGGCCAGAGTTCAGGGTTCTGGCCCTTGGACTTGCAGCGGACACTAGGCTGCTTGGGAAAACCGCGCGGCTCTGACCTTTCAGCAAAGGGGTGGAGCGGTAAAGGCCTTGAGCCCAAAGGCGAGGCCTTTCTGCGACCGCCAGGTTGTGCCGACAGAGGGCGGACTACGTGGTTCCCTGCTCCACGCAGTCCCAGTTCCCTGACCTGTGGTCCGCACCCCT
>NW_011385055.1:0-587 GCF_000754665.1 Bison bison bison
CCTGTTCCCTGATAGTCACCAAAACTTTCTTCACCATTTCTTTTTTTTTTCTCTCTCTCTCTCATTTATTACTTCTCTTCTGAGTTCACAAAACTGAAGTGTCTTCATTATCATCACTTCAAATCTTCATCTTATCTTCTTTTCAATTTTTTCAAAGGGCAGGTGCTTTTTAGGTTGTTTGGTTAAGTGCTAATAAAGATAATACTTTTTTGTCAGCAAAGAGTGGGTGGTGTTCTGATTTTAGAAGTGATCAGTTGACTTTAGAAAGTACTGAAAGAAAATTCAGTGTGTCCCTCATTCAACTACTCTCTTAGTGGGTTTTTAGTGAAAGATCCAGCTGGATTAATGAGGGAAAATCCTCTCTAGAGAAACACTGCTGTGTTATCACATTTTGAGTCAATGGAATGCATTCTGCATTTGTTAGCTTTGGGGCTTTCTGCTCATAGTCTGGACCTGACAATGTGGGCAAAAAGAGAGAACAGAAATAATCAAGAAGATATACAAGAGTTGGTATAGTACTATTGCAAAGACTCCTCTATAAATTTAGTTGTGGAAACACAGGCCATAGCATTCGGAGAGATATCAAC
>NW_011385056.1:0-742 GCF_000754665.1 Bison bison bison
AGGCCCCTCCCACCTCCAGTTTCCCTGACTTCTCAGAGCCACCATGAGAAGCCCCCTCGAGGTCACCTGCACAAGTCAAGGGAAGCCAGGGTTTCTGCCTCAACCCGAGAAAGACCTCGAGAGACCTTCTTCAACACGTCTCGAGGCCAGATTCCCCTACCATGACTCGAGAGCAATGACGCGCTCCCCCTCGCCACTCGCATGGAGACCCGACTTCCCTGGCGCCCCACGAGAGGCTCACTGACCTCGCCGTCGTACCTAGGGAGAAACCGCACAATGTGGCCGCCGCTCGAGAACAACACTGAGACTCCCCCATCATCGCGAGTTGAGGGCCTTCATCTCCTGTATGGCCTAGAGACCAATCTCTCGACCTCTCTCCAACGCCTCAGGAGGCTTGACTCCCTTTAGTCCACCCAGTGGGCTCCAAGAGATACCCGTCGCGACTCGAGAGCAGAGCGGGGTTCTTTGCTTCCACTCGACATGAATGCCTGTTTCCCCGGGTGTGTCTGGAATGCAACCCTGAGATCCCTGTCGCCCCTGGAGAGGAACATTGGCTTCTGGACAGAAGCCTAGATGAAGTCTATTGGCCCTAGCAGTCACTCGAGAGAAATCCCCAGCTTTCCTTCGCAACTCGAATGGAAGATTGGACTTCCCCTGGGCCAACACAAGAGGCATCCTGAATTCCCCGTCGTAATTCGAGATCCTGCTACACCTCGAAGAAAAACCCGTCGGTTCCCCCGTA
>NW_011385057.1:0-698 GCF_000754665.1 Bison bison bison
ACTATTCAACATAGTTTTGGAAGTTTTGGCCACAGCAATCAGAGCAGAAAAAGAAAGAAAAGGAATCCAAATTGGAAAAGAAGAAGTAAAACTCTCACTATTTGCAGATGACATGATCCTCTACATAGAAAACCCTAAAGAATCCACCAGAAAATTACTAGAACTAATCAATGACTGGTGTAAAGTTGCAGGATGTAAAATCAACACACATAAATCCCTTGCATTCCTATACACTAATAATGAGAAAACAGAAAGAGAAATTAAGGAAACAATTCCATTCACCATTGCAACGGAAAGAATAAAATACTTAGGAATATATCTACCTAAAGAAACTAAAGACCTATATATAGAAAACTATAAAACACTGGTGAAAGAAATCAAAGAGGACACTAATAGATGGAGAAATATACCATGTTCATGGATTGGAAGAATCAATATAGTGAAAATGAGTATATTACCCAAAACAATTTATAGATTCAATGCAATCCCTATCAAGCTACCAACAGTATTCTTCACAGAGCTAGAACAAATAATTTCACAATTTGTATGGAAGTACAAAAAACCTCGAATAGCCAAAGCAATCTTGAGAAAGAAGAATGGAACTGGAGGAATCAACCTACCTGACTTCAGGCTCTACTACAAAGCCACAGTTATCAAGACAGTATGGTACTGGCACAAAGACAGAAATATAGATCAAT
>NW_011385058.1:0-677 GCF_000754665.1 Bison bison bison
GAGGCCACTTGTCGAGCTGGATTTGGAACCTGGGGTTTTTTTCCAGACGACGCACGGGCGAGTCACTGCCCCTTCGTGTTGACTTCATTCACAGTGTGGAGTTCGGAGAGGTGCCCGGGCATCGGGTTCTTATCAAGAGGGGACCGGGAAATCGGGGTGCTTAGCAATGTGGAAGCACCCACGAGGCCACGTCTGGAATGTCGTCGTGAGACCGGCCTCATCCTGAGGTGCGACCGGAAGGTCGGGAACCCCTTCCAGACAAAGCAGGGGAGTCGACCCTCCTCTCGAGATCAGGAGGGTAGAAGGGGCTCAGAAGAAGTGGTGCCGGAAAACCTCGGTGTTCCTCTCCAGGGAGACCAGCATGCCGGGGAACTTTGTGGGGCGCATCAAGGGTACCAAGTACCGTTTCGACCTCCAATTCCTAACGTGGGAATTCTCCTGAGACGCTGTAGCGGGAAAGAGCTTCATCTTGCGATAACGGGGGAACCACGTGGTTTTTCTCGAGTTGCGGCGGGATTCTCGAGTTACGACGGGGAATTCAGGATGCCTCTTGTGTTGGCCCAGGGAAGTCCAATCTCCCATCCGAGTTGCGAAGGAAAGCTGGGGATTGCTCTCGAGTGACTGCAGGGCCAATAGACCTCATCTAGGCTTGTGTCCAGAAGCCAATGTTCCTCTCC
>NW_011385059.1:0-988 GCF_000754665.1 Bison bison bison
GGCCAGTGACAACACAGAACAGTGTGTTCACAAATTTGGGTTTACATCAAGAGACATAAAGAAGCTCACAGTGTCTGCTGTGTTGATGTGTGTGTGTACATAAAATGTATGTGGAAGGCTTGAGGACTCATCCAGTGTAAATCCAGTGGTGTGGGGCTTTTAAAGCATAACCTGTGGACCTTTCAGTCTATGATAACTGGGCTGGCCTGTCGAAATGGTGGATATGGCTATAACTGGATCTAAGTCTGTGAAGAGGTGAAGGTCCTTCAGATAAGAGTAGAGACTGGAAGGAGGAGGAACAGAAAGATAAGATACTGCACTGGAGAAGTTTTCAATATTAGAGGAAGGCTCTGGGATAGTGCTGCCTTGGGTCAGCCCATCAAAAAGCACATTCTGTCTTTACACGTCACAAATAATATCATCACGTGAGACAAATGACATGATAAGGTAGGATTCTTCATTGTGAAAAGACAGACATCCTAGAAGAGAGGAGGTGACCTTGGCTCTGTCCATGGGCTTCTAGCCTATCTGACAGTGCAGAAAGGTGAAGAAATTTCAGAGGTGGGATGTAGACATTTTTGCCCTTTGCCGGTTTGTGCCCAAGAGTAAGTGAGGATGGCAAAGTAGAAGGGTGTGAATTCATCTTTTCCTGTGAGAGATCCAAAATTACAGCTTTCTGCTGAATGATCATTGACAGGAGAATGTTGGGTCCCACCAAAAGAAAAACAACAACAACAATAAAAAGACATGTCCATGGCAAAGGAAAAGACCCAACAAGATTGTAGAAGGGGTGAATTTCCATTTAAAATCAATACTTACCAGCCACACTGAGAGTGCTCAATAAAATATTTTGTGCACCTATACCCAAGGAATGCACAAAGACAGAGTCAGAACTGCTTTTGAGTGATTGAGTGTCTCTTGCAGAAGCAAGGGTCAGCAATGGCCTAACATGGAAGAGAGGCTCTGTCTGCTACAGACCTTGTTCATG
>NW_011385060.1:0-613 GCF_000754665.1 Bison bison bison
TAGGTGTGTCTTTACACAACTCTGAAACAGCCAGGAAACATGCTTTTGTGAATCTGGGAATTGGGGTCTGATAGCAAAAGAAGTTATTTCCCCCCAGTTAATGCTAGATAGTTGCACCCTTAAAAGTGAAGTCAGACACTTAGTTGTGTCTGACTCTTTGTGACTCCATTGACTGTAGTCCATAAAATTATCCAGGCCAGAATACTGGCATGGGTAGCCTTTCCCTTCTCCAGAGGATCTCCCCAACCCAGGGATTGAACCCAGGTCTCCCACATTGCAGGCAGATTCTTTACCAGCTGAGCCACAAGGGAAGACCAAGAACACTGACTTGCCAGAAAAACACAGTGGTTCATTTTTCTCTTCATTACAACCAAAAGTTTGGTCTAGTTTTTTAGTTTTCTGAAAGAAACAGGCTGCTTGCCACTACTTGCTGCATAGTGACCTGAATATACAGTATTACCTAATTGGGATAACAACAGGAATGGCTGTCAACACTCACAGAACACTCTCTTCTGAGTTCTTTTCTGATGGAATGTAAGTAACATTGTGTCCTAAGAGTGTCTTTACACAGCTCTGAAAGTGAAGGGAAACATGTTTTTTGAACCTGGGAATT
>NW_011385061.1:0-709 GCF_000754665.1 Bison bison bison
AACCTCGGTGTTCCTCTCGAGGGAGACCGGGATGTCGGGGAACTTTGTGGGTCGCATCGAGGGTGCCAAGTACCGTTTCGACCTCCAATACCTAACGTGGGACTTCTCCTGAGACACTGTAGCGGGAAAGGGCTTCATCTTGCGATGACGGGGGAACCACGTGGATTTTCGCGAGTTGTGGCAGGATTCTCGAGTTACGACGGAGAATTCAGGATGCTTCTTGTGTTGGCCCAGGGAAGTCCAATCTTCCATTCGAGTTGCGAAGGAAAGCTGGGGATTGCTCTCGAGTTACTGCAGGGCCAACACACCTCATCTAGGCTTGTGTCCAGAAGCCAGTGTTCCTCTCCAGGGGCGAAAGGGATCTCGGGGTTGCATTCCAGACGCACCCGGGGAGACAGGCATCCATCTCGAGTGAAAGCAAAGAACCCCGCCCTGCTCTCGAGTCGCGACGGGTATCTCTTGAAGCTCACTGGGTGGACTAAAGGGAGTCAAGCCTCCTGAGGCGTTTGGAGAGAGGTCGAGAGATTGGTCTCTAGGCCATACAGGAGACGAAGTACCTCAAGTCGCGATGACGGGGGAGGCTCTGGGTTGTTGTCGAGCGGCGGCCACAGTGTGCGGTTTCTCGCGAGGTACGACGGCGAGGTCAGTGAGTCTCTCGTGGGGCTCCAAGGAAGTCGGGTCTCCATGCGAATGGCGACGGGGAGCGCGT
>NW_011385062.1:0-731 GCF_000754665.1 Bison bison bison
TTTTAAAATTAGTTTGCAAGAATATTTGATTGGTACCAAGAAAATGGGGAATTTAGTAGTTTTTCAAGACTCTGCATAATTGCTAAATACTGATAAATAAAAATAAGAAGTCAACAATGCACTTTCACTTGCATCTTCATATCTCTGTGATGTATCTTTTTCGGCTATGATGGCCAAAAAAATAAAACAAAACTAAAACAACAAATTAAAGACACCCAAGTATTAAATTAAGCTGAAGTATCTGACTTTTAAATCACTCTTTGTAAGTATTTAAACCAAGATTTTTAAGAATAAGGAAGCATGTTAACCACATAAATCTTAATCTAGTTAATATATTTAGTGAGAGTAAAATTATTTTCGCAATGGCACCCCACTCCAGTACTCTTGCCTGGAAAATCCCATGGACGCAGGAGCCTGGTAGGCTGCAGTCCATGGGGTCACGAAGAGTCAGATACGAATGAGCGACTTCACTTTCACTCTTCACTTTCATGCATTGGAGAAGGAAATGGCAACCCACTCCAGTGTTCTTGCCTTGAGAATCCCAGGGACGGGGGAACCTGGTGGGCTGCCGTCCATGGGGTCGCACAGAGTCGGACACGACTGAAGCGACTTAGCAGCAGCAGCAGCAGTGATATAAGAATCATCTTTAAATAAATACTTCTTTACATCTTTCTTAATTTCCTACATACATATACACACATGCACGCACTGTACCTAATACTGTGGAAAAT
>NW_011385063.1:0-877 GCF_000754665.1 Bison bison bison
GTTGCGTGATTCCTGCCGGCTCATCTGCATGACAATTGCCAGCTGAGGTGTGTGATTCCTGTCGGCGCATCGGCTTGAAATTGCCAGCTGAGCTGCGTGATTCCTGCCTGGTCACCTGCTTGATTATTGCCAGTTGAGCAGCATGATTCGTCACTGCTGAGCTCCATGCTTATTGCCTGCTGATTGGGTGGTTTGTGTCCGCTCAGCTCTTTGAGTATTGCCTCCTGAGGTCCCTGTTCGGGCGCCACCTGCCGGGACCAGCCCCAGCTGATCCAGGGTATTCCAAGGAGAGATGGCCTAGGCGACTATTTATATGCTCAACAGAGATATCAAGAATAATAGTATGAAGATAGCTCAGTAGGAAATTCGGTGGAGAAAAGAGACTCATTAGCTTGGTTTATGCGCGAGACCAATCAAACTTCAAGACAAGAAGTTTGCACCACTTACGTAGGCTGCAGGCGCCCTCTGGAATAGCGGAAGGTGCCTCACCCTAGAAAGCTTGTCCAGTGGGTCTTAGCAGCCCAGGCATAATTAGTAAGCGTGGTGGGTTCCGCGCTCCAGATGGAGACTCCGCTGGAAGGTAGAGGGAAGCATGACAAGGAACTTTATGAATTGGAGCTGTAAGTTAACTCTTTGACAGAGAGAGTGAGATGGTGGTGGAGGACAGCACCCAGTGAAATCAGAGGTGAGAGCGCAAAGCAATAAATTATGCAGACTCTGGTTTTTTTTTGGGGGGGGAGATGCTCGAGAATATCCGGGTGGACTCCTGAGGCTCGATCCCGCATTTGCTTGTGCCGAGCCTCCTTCCTCAGGACCTTTGTCCAGAGTGGAATGCCTCACCGGCTTCCGGCACATGATCAGTGCATGCTCAGTCACG
>NW_011385064.1:0-576 GCF_000754665.1 Bison bison bison
CTTTCCTGAGTTCCATTAGTTGTTCCAGCAAATTAATCAAAACCAAGAAGGAGGCTGTGAGAACCTCTGGTTTGCAGCCAGTAAGTCAGCAGCACAGGGAAACAACTTGGGCTTGACACTGGTGTTGGAAATGAAGGGTGGCCTTATATAAGATTCCTTCACCTATGGAATCTGACTCTATTTCTGGGAAGGTAGTGTCAGAATTGAGTTGAATTCTAGGATACTGTTGGCATCACAAAATTGCTTGTTGCTGTACTGAAGCCCCCCCACACACACACACGCACACACGCTGATACTTGGTCCAGGAACCCTTTGCAGCTGTCCTCACTTAATGTTTCAATTAAAAAAATAAGAATTCTATACTCTCACTTCTTTCTTGCTACGTTTTCATTTCCCAAGAAGAAATGGTCTCTGTTAAGGCTTTTCTCCATCTAGGTCCTTGACGCTGCTATTTTCTATGGTCTTGGACTCTTGTTAGTTACACCTTTCCAACTTCCAACCCAGTTTTATATATTTTCTCTGGCTTCTCTTTCCTCTATATTACCTAAAAATAAAATGTCCAAGTTCCAGCAATTG
>NW_011385065.1:0-561 GCF_000754665.1 Bison bison bison
CCTACTCCGGACCCCACCAGTTTTCCCTCCTCTTGACACTTGCCTGGAACCCATGAAAAGCTGAGCTGGTGACTGTGTGTGTGAGTGCGTGCATGTACGCGTGTACATGAGAGACGGCGCGTGTGCGTGTGCGTGTGCGTGTGCGTGTGCATGGACGTGAGAGAAAAAGAAAGGAAAAAAATAATAATAATAATAAATCCAGAAGGAAGGAAGGAAGGAGGGAAGGAGGAGGGAGGGACGAAATAGG
Organism: Bison bison bison; assembly: GCF_000754665.1. Classification (NCBI taxonomy): domain Eukaryota; kingdom Metazoa; phylum Chordata; class Mammalia; order Artiodactyla; family Bovidae; genus Bison; species Bison bison. The sequence continues at coordinate 248 of NW_011385065.1, forward strand.
TTAGTTCGTAGGGGCCTCCGTGTCATGGCAAGAGTTTCTGAGCACAGATCCTCCGTTCAGGGAAACAGTGATCGTATCTCCTCTCAGGAGGCCGTGATGTCGATGGACGGGTGCGGGAAAGCAGGCCTGGGGTGCAAGCCATCAGGTTTTTTGTGTTTTTGTTGTTTTTTGTTTTTTTTTTTTTCCCTCTAGTAGGTCACTTGTAGGGAAACCAAGGAAACACACAGGTTCATCCCTGGAGCGGATTCGAGAACCAGTCGGCAGAGGGAGAGGCAGTCTAGGAGGTTGATTTTTAGACGTCAGGGTCGGGCCCT
>NW_011385066.1:0-600 GCF_000754665.1 Bison bison bison
ACGTGATCAGGGCCTGCTGAGCTGCGTGATTCCTGCCGGCTCATCTGCATGACAATTGCCATCTGAGCTGCGTGATTCCTGTCGGCTCATCTGCTTGACAATTGCCAGCTGAGCTGCGTGATTCCTGCCTGGTCACGTGCTTGATTATTGCCAGTTGAGCAGCATGATTCATCACTGCTGAGCTCCATGCTTATTGCCTGCTGATTGCGTGGTTCGTGTCTGCTCAGCTCTTTGAGTTTTGCCTCCTGAGGTCCCTGTTCGATTGCCACCTGCCGGGGACCAGCCCCAACTGATCCAGGGTATTCGAAGGAGAGATGGCCTAGGCGACTATTTATATGCTAATCAGAGATGTCAAGAAGAATAGTATGAGGAGAGCTCAGTAGGAAAATTCGGTGGAGAAAAGTGACTGAGTAGCTTGCTTTAAGAAGAAGACCAATCAAACTTCAAGACAAGAAGTTTGCACCACTTACGTATGCCGCAGGCGCCCTCTCGAATAGCGAAACGTGCCTCACCCTAGACACCTTCTCGAGTGGGTCTTAGCAGCCCAGGCATACTTAGTAAGCGTGGTGGGTTCCGCGCTCCAGATGGAGACTCAGCTGG
>NW_011385067.1:0-1016 GCF_000754665.1 Bison bison bison
GACTTCTCAGAGCCACCATGAGAAGCCCCCTGAGGTCACCTGCACAAGTCGAGGGAAGCCAGGGTTTCCTGCCTCAACCCGAGAAAGACCTCGAGGGACCTTCTTCCACACGTCTCGAGGCCAGGTTCCCCTACCATGACTCGAGAGCAATGACGCGCTCCCCCTCGCCACTCGCATGGAGACCCGACTTCCCTGGCGCCCCACGAGAGGCTCACTGACCTCGCCGTCGTTCCTCGTGAGAAACCGCACCCTGGAGCCTCCGCTTGAGAACCACCACGAGACTCCCCCGTCATCGCGGAGATGAGGGACTTCGTCTCCTGCATGGCCTAGAGGCCAACCTCGCGACCTCTCTCCAAACGCCTCAGGAGGCTTGACTCCCTTTAGTCCACCCAGTGAGCTCCAAGAGATAGCCGTCGCGACTCGACAGCAGAGCGGGGTTCTTTGCTTCCTCTCGAGATATATGCCTGTCTCCCCGGGTGCGTCTGGAATGCAACCCCGAGATCCCGGTCGCCCCTGGAGAGGAACATTGGCTTCTGGACACAAGCTTAGATGAGGTCTATTGGCCCTGCAGTCACTCGAGAGCAATCCCCAGCTTTCCTTCGCAACTCGAATGGAAGATTGGACTTCCCTGGGCCAACACAAGAGGCATCCCGAATTCCCCGTCGTAACTCGAGAATCCCGCCGCAACTCGAGAAAAACCACGTGGTTCCCCCGTCATCGCAAGATGAAGCCCTTTCCCGCTACAGTGTCTCAGGAGAAGTCCCACGTTAGGAATTGGAGGTCGAAACGGTACTTGGCACCCTTGATGCGCCCCACAAAGTTCCCGGCTCCCGGTCTCCCTGGAGAGGAACACCGAGGTTTTCCGGCACCACTTCCTCTGAGCCCCTTCTACCCTCCTGATCTCCACAGGAGGGTCGACTCCCCTGCTTTGTCTGGAAGGGGTTCCCGACCTTCCGGTCGCACCTCAGGATGAGGCCGGTCTCACGACGACATTCCAGACGTGGCCTCGTGGGGGG
>NW_011385068.1:0-599 GCF_000754665.1 Bison bison bison
AAACTTATTTCCTTTGCTTATAACACAAGGCTCATGAATTAAACACTGGAATGTGCCCTAATTTAATTGTCTGAATTCTGTAAAGTAATTTTAGAAACCTAGAAGACGACTTCAACACTTTACCCAGTGAGTTCTGAAAGGCCATTTGCTTTGTGTGTCAACAATGATTATTAAAATACTTAATGCACTGCTGAGTTTCCAAATGTTGAGCTCCTTCCCTGCCAAACAAGAAGGATGTGACACTGCTGGGCATCGTGAATACGGCAAAGTTCATTTAATATTTTGTGTTCCATGTCTGTTCTCTAAAACACATCCCTAGTTTGCTGCCCGAGGACAAAACACCAAGAACACAGGTGAGCACAGGCCACATCGAGAGTCTAATATCATGTGTCTCCACTAGGACTTAAGTGACAATGTTTTATTATTCCTTTCAATCCCAAATAAATTATTTTCAATTACATAAACATCTTGAGGAGCTCCTGTGGTTTTCAAGGTTCTTTAAAAAAATCTTCAAATCAATGTATCTTTTCTGATTTCTTAATTTTATTCCTGTTGCCCCCCACTCTGTCCTCTTACTCTCCAAACTCTAGGGAATGATC
>NW_011385069.1:0-516 GCF_000754665.1 Bison bison bison
CAAAAGAACATTTAAACGCTGAGTAAATTCCACAAAACAACTTCTGAAAGCCTGCAGAGGACATCAGGCACCCAGAAAAGCAACCCAAGTCTTCGAAAGGAGAGAGAAGAAATATAGCTCCACTCACCAGAACACCGACACAAGCTTCCCTAACCAAGAAACCTTGACAAGCCACCTGTACAAACCCACACAGAGCGAGGTAACACCACAATAAAGAGAACTCCACAAACTGCCAGAATACAGAAAGGACACCCCAAACTCAGCAATTTAAACAAGATGAAGAGACAGAGGAATACCCAGCAGACAAAGGAACAGGATAAAATCCCACCAAACCAAACAAAAGAGGAAGAGATAGGGAATCTACCTGATAAAGAATTCCGAATAATGATAGTGAAATTGATCCAAAATCTTGAAATCAAAATGGAATCACAGATAAATAGCTTGCAGACAAAAATTGAGAAGATGCAAGAAAGGTTTAACAAGGACCTAGAAGAAATAAAAAGAGAGTCAATATCT
>NW_011385070.1:0-751 GCF_000754665.1 Bison bison bison
GGTACGACGGCGAGGTCAGTGAGCCTCTCGTGGGGCGCCAGGGAAGTCGGGTCTCCATGCGAGTGGCGAGGGGGAGCGCGTCACTGCTCCCGAGCCATGGTAGGGGAATCTCGCCTCGAGACGTGTTGAAATAGGTCTCTCGAGGTCTTTCCCGGGTTGAGGCAGGAAACCCTGGGTTCCCTCGACTTGTGCAGGTGACCTCAGGGGGCTTCTCATGGTGGCTCTGAGAAGTCAGTTAAACTGGAGGTGGGAGGGGCCTCTCGGGACTCCACTGGGTTTGGTGCATTGGAAGAGGGCCTCATCTCCAGTTGAGGCAGGAACCGCAGGGTACCTCTGATTTCAGACTCCGATCGCAGGGTCCCTGCAGACTGGGGACAGGAGAGTCAGGCCTCGTCTTGGGTTGAGGCATGGAACTCCGCTTGCCTCTCGAGATGTCCCCGGAGAGAGAGGCCGCTTGTCGAGCTGTATTTGGAACCTGGGGTTTTTCGGAACGATGCACTGAAAAACTGCCCCTTCGTGTGGACTTCATTCACAGGGTGGAGTTCGGAGAGGTGTCCGGGCATCGGGTTCTTATCAAGAGGGGACCGGGAAATCGGGGTCCTACGGAATGTGGAACCACCCACGAGGCCACGTCTGGAATGTCTTCGTGAGACCGGCCTCATCCTGAGGTGCGACCGGAAGGTCGGGAACCCCTTCCAGAGAAAGCAGGAGAGTCGACCCTCCTGTCCAGATCAGTAGGGGAGAAAGGGCT
>NW_011385071.1:0-659 GCF_000754665.1 Bison bison bison
GGGGGAGGGAAAACCACATGGACAGGTCTTTGCTCTGTAGCAGAGCTCTAGTGAACCTCATCTCTCAGGAACATTCTTGGTTCCTATAGGGACACCCCTGTGTGTGAAGCTACACACCCAACATAGGGGCACAGGGAGCCTGATTCTCTCTGTCGGGTGCTGATGCTTTGTGGCAAAGCACCTGCTTGAGAATCCATCCGATTATGCTTCCCTCGCCTTGACAGAGGCCTTATTTCTGTAGTCCTTGGCAGTCTGGAAAGAAGCAGACCCTTACCCTTCACCAAGTAAGCCCTTGTCCTAGTTTTAATGGAAAGGCAATAGCTGAGCTGAGGTCCGTAAGTCGCCACTCAAGTCTGACATATTCTCGAAGCCTGCTGCTTCATGGAAAATAACACTAGAATCTAGGAATGTCTTTGCAATGCTGGCAAAGGGCAGTCAGGAACCTCCAACCTGCCTCTGGAATTTCCATCTTTTGAGCAGATCTGGACGTCTGCCGGGGACCAGCCCCGGCTGATCCAGGGAATTCGAAGCGGGGACGGCGTCGGCGAAGATCAGGAAACATTGCTTAATTAAACATTAATTAAGGATATAAAGAGTAATAGAATGAGGATAGCTCAGTAGGAAAATTCAGTGGAGAAAAGAGGCTGAAATAAGGATAG
>NW_011385072.1:0-668 GCF_000754665.1 Bison bison bison
GCAAGCGGAGTTCCATGCCTCAACCCAAGACGAGCCCTGACTCTCCTGTCCCAAGTCTGCAGGGACCTTGCGATCGGAGTCTGAAGTCAGAGGAACCCTGAGGTTCCTGCCTCAACTGGAGATGAGGCCCTCTTCCAATGCACCAAACCCAGTGGAGTGCCGAGAGGCCCCTCCCACCTCCAGTTTCCCTGACTTCTCAGAGCCACCATGAGAAGCCCCCTGAGGTCACCTGCACAAGTCAAGGGAAGCCAGGGATTCTGCCTCAACCCGAGAAAGACCTCGAGAGACCTTCTTCAACACGTCTCGAGGCCAGATTCCCCTACCATGACTCGAGAGCAATGACGTGCTCCCCCTCGCCACTCGCATGGAGACCCGACTTCCCTGGCGCCCCACGAGAGGCTCACTGACCTCGCCGTCGTACATACGGCGAAACCGCACACTGTGGCCACCGCTTGAGAACAACCCTGAGACTCCCTCATCATCGCGAGTTGAGGGCCTTCGTCTCTTGTATGGCCTAGAGACCAATCTCTCGACCTCTCTCCAAACGCCTCAGGAGGCTTGACTCCCTTTAGTCCACCCAGTGAGCTCCAAGAGATACCCGTCGCGACTCGAGAGCAGAGCGGGGTTCTTTGCTTCCACTCGACATGAATGCCCGTCTCCCCGGGTGT
>NW_011385073.1:0-851 GCF_000754665.1 Bison bison bison
AAGAATGGAGAATGGATTGACATACGACAAACAAAAAAACAAAAGCAAAAAACTGGGAACTGAGGCTACTGAGGAGACTAAGTGATAGATAATGTTGGTCTGGACTTAGTAACAGAAAGATAGGGGAAGTAAAAGGATTTAAAGATGTCTTTTGGTGATGGAATTGATAGAATATTCTTTAGCTAGTAAGTGGCAAAGCCCAGTCATTTGATTCCAAATCAAATACATTTTAACATACATTTATAGTTACATTCTTATTTAACCTAGCTACCTATTAGCCACTAGATACTGAGATAGCAAAAATAACTCCAAGTATAAGTCAAACAGTGCCTTTCAAGAAATGGGAAACAACTCAATTTTATAATCTTTGAATTTGTTGTTGTTGTTGAAAACAGTAAACATCTGTGGAAAGAATAAAATAAATGCTATTGGGTCAGCGATGTCCTCTCTACATGACATGCAGAAAACATGACTTGCCTGGAATGTGGTATTTACTTCAAAGCAGCCCATTAGCATCTAGCATTTGCCAGATTATCTGTCTCTTCCGGGACAAATTTGAATTAAGTGTGTATTTTTTAAATCCAGAGATGCTTTTGGGTTGATATCTAGTATACAATCATCTTAGAATAAAATGGCATTTATGGATGTCTTTCTATAAGCACACCTTTAATTAACTTTCCATGCACTTACTGATTTATTCAACAAATGTGTTTTTAAGTAGTACTTGGCCATGTGTCGTATTTGATGCTGGTAATAAAATGAAAATAAGATAGATTATCTCCACTCTTAACCAGTTTGTATTTGAGAGAGAGAGATAAGACAAGTAAACAAGTAATGTCAACAAAGTCAAC
>NW_011385074.1:0-647 GCF_000754665.1 Bison bison bison
GATCAGTGCATGATGAGCCATGTGATCAGTGCCTGATCAGCCACGTCATCAGTGCATGGGCAGTCAGGTCATCAGTGCATGATAGCCACGTGATCAGTGCATGCTCAGTCACGTGATCTGTACTTGATCAGCCACGTGATCAGTGCCTGCAGAGTCACGTGATCAGGGCCTGCTGAGCTGCGTGATTCCTGCCGGCTCATCTGCATGATAATTGCCATCTGAGCGGCGTGATTCCTGTCGGCTCATCTGCTTGACAATTGCCAGCTGAGCTGCGTGATTCCTGCCTGGTCACGTGCTTGATTATTGCCAGTTGAGCAGCATGATTCGTCACTGCTGAGCTCCATGCTTATTGCCTGCTGATTGCGTGGTTCGTGTCTGCTCAGCTCTTTGAGTATTGCCTCCTGAGGTCCCTGTTCGGTCGCCACCTGCCGGGGACCAGCCCCAACTGATCCAGGGTATTCGAAGGAGAGATGGCCTAGGCGACTATTTATATGCTAATCACAGATGTCAAGAATAATAGTATGAGGAGAGCTCAGTAGGAATATTCAGTGGAGAAAAGAGATTGAGTAGCTTGGTTTACGCGGAAGACCAATCAAACTTCAAGACAAGAAGTTTGCACCACTTACGTAGGCCGCAGGCGCCCTCTC
>NW_011385075.1:0-901 GCF_000754665.1 Bison bison bison
AGTCATGGTAGGGGAATCTGGCCTCGAGACGTGTTGAAGAAGGTCTCTCGAGGTCTTTCTCGAGTTGAGGCAGAACCCCTGGCTTCCCTTGACTTGTGCAGGTGACCTCAGGGGGCTTCTCATGGTGGCTCTGAGAAGTCAGGGAAACTGGAGGTGGAGGGGCCTCTCGGCACTCCACTGGGTTTGGTGCATTGGAAGAGGGCCTCATCTCCAGTTGAGGCAGGAACCTCAGGGTTCCTCTGATTTCAGACTCCGATCGCAAGGTCCCTGCAGACTTGGGACAGGAGAGTCAGGCCTCGTCTTGGGTTGAGGCATGGAATTCCGCTTGCCTCTCGAGGTGTTCCCGGGGAGACAGGCCACTTGTCGAGCGGTATTTCGAACATGGGGGTCTTTTCCCGACGATGCACGGGCGAGTCACTGCCCCTTCGTGTTGACTTCATTCACAGGGTGGAGTTCGAAGAGGTGTCCGGGAATCGGGTTCTTATTAAGAGGGGACCGGGAAATCGGGGTCCTTCGGAATGTGGAACCACCCACGAGGCCACGTCTGGAATGTCGTCGTGAGACCGGCCTCATCCTGAGGTGTGACCGGAAGGTCGAGAACACCTTCCAGACAAAGCAGGGGAGTCGACCCTCCTGTCCAGATCAGGAGTGTAGAAGGGGCTCAGAGGAAGTGGTGCCGGAAAACCTCGGTGTTCCTCTCGAGGGAGACCGGGATGTCGGGGAACTTTGTGGGTCGCATCAAGGGTGCCAAGTACCGTTTCGACCTCCAATACCTAACGTGGGACTTCTCCTGAGACACTGTAGCGGGAAAGGGCTTCATCTTGCGATGACGGGGGAACCACGTGGATTTTCTCGAGTTGCGGCAGGATTCTCGAGTTACGACGGGGAATTCAGGATGCCT
>NW_011385075.1:3749-4588 GCF_000754665.1 Bison bison bison
CCACTGGGTTTGGTGCATTGGAAGAGGGCCTCATCTCCAGTTGAGGCAGGAACCTCAGGGTTCCTCCTGATTTCAGACTCCGATCCCAGGGTCCCTGCAGACTTGGGAAAGGAGAGTCAGGCCTCGTCTTGTGTTGAGGCATGGAACTCCGCTTGCCCCTCGAGGTGTTCCCGGGGAGACAGGCCACTTGTCGAGCGGTATTTGGAACCTGGGGGTCTTCTCCCGACGATGCACGGGCGAGTCACTGCCCCTTCGTGTTGACTTCATTCACAGGGTGGAGTTGGAAGAGGTGTCTGGGCATTGGGTTCTTATCAAGAGGGGACCGGGAAATCGGGGTCCTTCGGAATGTGGAACCACCCACGAGGCCACGTCTGGAATGTCGTCGTGAGACCGGCCTCATCCTGAGGTGTGACCGGAAGGTCGGGAACCCCTTCCAGACAAAGCAGAGGAGTCGACCCTCCTGTCCAGATCAGGAGGGTAGAAGAGGCTCAGAGGAAGTGGTGCCGGAAAACTTCGGTGTTCCTCTCGTGGGTGACCGGGATGTCGGGGCACTTTGTGGGTCGCATCAAGGGTGACAAGTACCGTTTCGAACTCCAATTCCTAAAGTGGGACTTCTCCTGAGACGCTGTAGCGGCACAGGGCTACATCTTGCGCTGACGGGGGGAACCACGTTGTTTTTTCTCGAGGTGTAGCAGGATTCTCGAATTACGACGGGGAATTCAGGATGCCTCTTGTGTTGGCCCAGGGAAGTCCAATCTTCCATTCGAGTTGCGAAGGAAAGCTGGGGATTGCTCTCGAGTCACTGCGGGCCAACAGACCTCATCTAGGCTTCTGTCCAG
>NW_011385075.1:6257-6589 GCF_000754665.1 Bison bison bison
GAGACGACGGCCCTCATCTCGCGATGACGGGGGATTCTCGGGGTTTTTCGCGAGCGCGGCCCCAGTGTCCAGTTTCTCACGAGGTAGGACGGAGAGGTCAGTGAGCCTCTCAGGGGTCGCCATGGCGGCTGGGAACGCCCATTGCGTGCGCTCCTGGGTCCCCAAGGGTCGGCATCCAGTGGGCGCGGCGGAGGTGTGCGGACCACCGGTCAGGGAACTGGGACTGCGTGGAGCAGGGAACCACGTAGTCCGCCCTCTGTCGGCACAACCTGGCGGTCGCAGAAGGCCTCGCCTTTGGGCTCAAGGCCTTTACCGCTCCACCCTTTGCTGAA
>NW_011385076.1:0-861 GCF_000754665.1 Bison bison bison
CCAAGTACCGTTTCGACCTCCAATAACTAACGTGGGACTTCTCCTGAGGCGCTGTAGCGGGAAATGGCTTCATCTTGGGATGACGGGTGAACCACGTGGTTTTTCTCGAGTTGCGGCGGGATTCTCGAGTTACGACGGGGAATTCAGGTTACCTCTTGTGTTGGCCCAGGGAAGTCCAATCTTCCATTCGAGTTGCGAAGGAAAGCTGGGGATTGCTCTAGAGTGACTGCAGGGCCAAGATACCTTATCTAGGCTTCTGTCCAGAAGCCAGTGTTCCTCTCCAGGGGCGACAGGGTTCTCGGGGTTTCATTCCAGACACACCCGGGGAGACAGGCATTCATCTCGAGTGGAAGCAAAGAACTCCGCTCTGCTCTCGAGTCGCGACGTGTATCTTTTGGAGCTCACTGGGTGCACTAAAGGGTGTCAAGCCTCCTGAGGCATTTGGAGAGAGGTCGCGAGATTGGTCTCTAGGCCATGCAGTAGACGAAGGCCCTCATCTCGCGATGACGGGGGAGTCTCGGGGTTGTTCTCGAGCGGCGGCCCCAGTGTGCGCTTTCTCACGAGGTACGACGGTGAGATCAGTGAGCCTCTCGTGGGGCGCCAAGGAAGTCGGGTCTCCAAGCGAATGGCGAGGGGGAGCGCATCATTGCTCTCGAGCAATGGTAGGGTGCCGGGGACCAGCCCCGGCTGATCCAGGGTATTCGAAGGAGAGACGGCGTAGGCGAAGATCAGGAAACAACTGATTAATTAAATGTTAATTAAGGATATAAAGAGTAATAGTATGAGGATAGCTCAGTGAGGAAATTCAGTGGAGAAAAGAGGCTGAATAATTCAGCCAGAAGGTAAGAGAAAGAACGACAT
>NW_011385077.1:0-578 GCF_000754665.1 Bison bison bison
GTTTTACAAGCACTCTGTCAAGAACAAAAAAGGTCTCAGGAAGAAAACTGAACCTTTTCAATGGTATTAGTTTACAAGTGGCTAACATTTACAAAATGAAACTTGTGGTCCTACAATACTTCATTACAAATTACACTATTGGTTGACTGAGAAAGTGGTTATGTTAGACACTACAACGTTTTAAAATAAAAGAACAGTAACACTATAGGATAAAATAAAATTTCAATAGGACTGAAATGAACAAAAAATAACCAAGAAATGAAACAGACTTTGGTTTAAATCCTAATTCCACCCCCACCTCTGGTGACCTTGAGCAAGTTACTTCAATGTCTCAGCTTCCTCTTTTGAGATTAATATAGAATTAAATGAGAACATGCATGAAAATAAGCATTGTACTTCCCTTTATAAAGAAAGGGAAAAACTGGGATTTGGAGAGGTTAAACCAGAAGCTCAAAGACCAGGTAACTCGTGACCCCAGGATTCTGGCCTGTAATGCAATGTCGACCTAGGCTCTTAAGCACTATGTTTTATTCCTCCTCCTCAATTACTTGTTGCTGCTGAGGTTGTTAAATTGTACT
>NW_011385078.1:0-539 GCF_000754665.1 Bison bison bison
GGTTCCAAATACTGCTCGACAAGTGGCCTGTCTCCCCGGGAACACCTCGAGAGGCAAGCGGAGTTCCATGCCTCAACACAAGACGAGGCCTGACTCTCCTTTCCCAAGTCTTCAGGGACCCTGGGATCAGAGTCTGAAATCAGAGGAACCCTGAGGTTCCTGCCTCAACTGGAGATGAGGCCCTCTTCCAATGCACCAAACCCAGTGGACTGCCGAGAGGCCCCTCCCACCTCCAGTTTCCCTGACTTCTCAGAGCCACCACGAGAAGCCCGCTGAGGTCACCTGCACAAGTCGAGGGACCCCAGGGTGTCCTGCCTCAACCCGAGAAAGACCTCGAGAGACCTTCTTCAACACGTCTCGAGGCCAGATTCCCCTACTATGACTTGAGAGCAATGACGTGCTCCCCCTCGCCATTCCCATGGAGACCCGACTTCCTTCGCGCCCCACGAGAGGCTCACTGACCTCGCCGTCGTACCTCGCGAGAAACCGCACACTGGGGCCGCCGCTCGAGAACCACCCGAGACTCCCCGTCATCGCGA
>NW_011385079.1:0-729 GCF_000754665.1 Bison bison bison
GTAAACAGCAATACACTCACAACACCTAAGCTAAACACACAAGAAAGCTGGAACATGTGCTTTAGAGCCGCACACTCTGTCACCAAAAGCCCTAGGTCGTCATCCCAGTTTTAGACTCAGAAAACTGAGGCAGCCTGACGTCTTCCCTGTGGCCCTGGGGCCCTGGGCTTTTAACCTGGTTTCACACGCAGAGCTGGACTGAGCGCATGGCCAGGTCCATCAGCAAGCAGACCAGTGTAGATTCTTGGTTTTGTTCCCACCGCATGCCCTGCACCCTGCAGCCAGGCATCCCCAATGGAGAATGTGCTGTACGGCTTTCCCATGCCATGAGAGCTGCCTATGGCTACTTTCACGAAGCTGTCTTCTCCCTGAGAACAGAAACTTCCCTGCAGCTGCTGTGCCCAGCACAGGCCAGGCCCAACGTTACAGAGGCAGGCTCTGGCTGAGTTCATGATGACGTGCTAAGTAGTGGTCCAAATATCAAGACTAATTTGTTGCTGTGCCATTGTGGAATGATTAAAGACTAGGCGGTTTAAAAACTTTTAGACCTCTGAGCGTAGCAAATGTACCTGATTTTCTTCTGGGTATAAAGAAGAAAAAAACAAAAAACAAAAAAAAACAGACGTGCTGGGGGAGGGATGCGGCAGGGAGGAGGCAGACACATACCAGAGTCATGATGCCCAGCTGGTCTCCCTCCTGTGCCAGGCTGTGCCGCCTCGTTCTGGGCTT
>NW_011385080.1:0-630 GCF_000754665.1 Bison bison bison
TAGCAGGTCTGCAGGGCTTATGGGACATCTGAGTGCAGATAGCCCATACGTCTCAGCCTGTGGGGGAAGTGCGGCCCAGTTGAGACATCTTAGGTAGATTTGGTGATTCAAAAAGGCATCAGCATACAGAGGGATACAGATGAAAACAAGTCAGATGGGTAAAAGCTTTGGGGGGTGACATGGTCACCCAAGGATCATGTATAGAATGGAAGAGCACAGGGCACAGGTTCGAAACCAGAGGAAAGCAAAATCAAGATTTAGGAGGGGATAAAGTAAATGGGGGAGAAGGCAATGGCACCCCACTCCAGTACTCTTGCCTGGAAAATCCCCTGGACCGCGAGCCTGGTGCGCTGCAGTCCATGGGGCCGTAGGAGTCAGACACGACTGAGTGACTTCACTTTCACTTTTTACTTTCATGCATTGGAGAAGGAAATGGCAACCCACTCCAATGTTCGTTCTTGCCTGGAGAATCCCAGGGACGGGGGAGCCTGGTGGGCTGACGTCTACGGGGTCGCACAGAGTCGGACACAACTGAAGCGACTTAGCAGCAGTAGCAGCAGCAAAGTAAATGGACAATAAGGAGACTTCGAAGTAATGAACTGAGAGGGAGGAGGAAAACCAGGATGGTTG
>NW_011385081.1:0-669 GCF_000754665.1 Bison bison bison
TATGTGTTACTTAGGGTATAAAACCCCTGTTGAAAATAAAGCTACAGGCCTTGCTCACCAACGCTTGGTCTCCCCATGTCATTCTTCCCTTTAACTTCCAGCTGAGTCTCCATCTGGAGCGCGGAACCCACCACGCTTAGTAACTATGCCTGGGCTGCTAAGACCCACTCGAGAAGGTGTCTAGGCTGAGGCACCTTCCGCTAGTCGAGAGGGCGCCTGCGGCCTACGTAAGTGGTGCAAACTTCTTGTCTTGAAGTTTTATTGGTCTCCTTCGTAAACCAAGCTACTCGGTCTCTTTTCTCCACTGAATTTTCCTACTGAGCTATCCTCATACTATTATTCTTTATATCTCTGATTAGCATGTAAATAGTCGCCTAGGCCATCTCTACTTCGAATACCCTGGATCAGCTGGGGCTGGTCCCCGGCAGGTGGTGCCCGAACAGGGGACCTCAGGAGGCAATAATCAAAGAGCTGAGCAGACACGAACCACGCAATCAGCAGGCAATAAGCATGGAGCACAGCAGTGACTAATCATGCTGCTCAACTGGCAATAATCAAGCAGGTGACCAGGCAGGAAACACGCAGCTCAGCTGGCAATTGTCAAGCAGATGAGCAGACAGGAATCACGCAGCTCAGCTGGCAATGCTCATGCAGATGAGCAGGCAGGAA
>NW_011385082.1:0-706 GCF_000754665.1 Bison bison bison
GGGGACACCTCGAGAGGCAAGCGGAGTTCCATGCCTCAAGCCAAGACGAGGCCTGACTCTCCTGTCCCCAGTCTGCAGGGACCCTGCGATCGGAGTCTGAAATCAGAGGAACCCTGAGGTTCCTGCCTCAACTGGAGATGAGGCCCTCTTCCAATGCACCAAACCCCGTGGAGTCCCGAGAGGCACCCCCCCCACCTACAGTTTCCCTGACTGCTCAGAGCCACCATGAGAAGCCCCCTGAGGTGGCCTGCACAAGTCGAGGGAAGCCAGGGTTTCCTGCCTCAACCCGAGAAAGACCTCGAGAGACCTTCTTCAACACGTCTCGAGGCCAGATTCCCCTAGCATGACTCGAGAGCCATGACGCGCTCCCCCTCGCCACTCGCATGGAGACCCGACTTCCCTGGCGCCCCACGAGAGGCTCACTGACCTCGCCGTCGTACCTCGTGAGAAACCGCACCCTGGGGCCGCCGCTCGAGAACCACCCCGAGACTCCCCCGTCATCGCGGAGATGAGGGCCTTCGTCTCCTGCATGACCTAGAGGCCAGCCTCGCGACCTCTCTCCAAACGCCTCAGGAGGCTTGACTCCCTTTAGTCCACCAGTGAGCTCCAAGAGATACCCGTCGCGACTCGAGAGCAGAGCGGGGGTTCTTTGCTTCCACTCGAGATGCATGCCTGTCTCCCCGGGTGCGTCTGGAAATCAACCCCG
>NW_011385082.1:4008-4518 GCF_000754665.1 Bison bison bison
TCCATGCCTCAACCCCAGACGAGGCCTGACTCTCCTGTCCCCAGTCTGCAGGGACCCTGCGATCGGAGTCTGAAATCAGAGGAACCCTGAGGTTCCTGCCTCAACTGGAGATGAGGCCCTCTTCCAATGCACCAAACCCCGTGGAGTCCCGAGAGGCCCCCCCCCCCAACCCCAGTTTCCCTGACTTCTCAGAGCCACCATGAGAAGCCCCCTGAGGTCACCTGCACAAGTCGAGGGAAGCCAGGGTTTCCTGCCTCAACCCGAGAAAGACCTCGAGAGACCTTCTTCCACACGTCGCGAGGCCAGGTTCCCCTACCATGACTCGAGAGCAATGACGCGCTCCCCCTCGCCACTCGCATGGAGACCCGACTTCCCTGGCGCCCCACGAGAGGCTCACTGACCTCGCCGTCGTACCTCGTGAGAAACCGCACCCTGGGGCCGCCGCTCGAGAACCACCCCGAGACTCCCCCATCATCGCGGAGGTGAGGGCCTTCGTCTCCTGCATGGCCT
>NW_011385083.1:0-839 GCF_000754665.1 Bison bison bison
ATGAACAGAGGAGTCTGGTGTGTCACAGTCCTTGGGCTTACAAATAGTTGGACATGACTGAGAAACTGAACTGAACTTGTGTTGGGGAGAGAGAGTCAATTCCTATGCAGATTGATAAGAAGTCTGGCCTACCCAAAGAAGAGAAAAATATCTGGATTCTTGAGGAGGAGATAGGATTCTGGAATTCTCAAGGAGGAGAATTGCTTGCTTGTTGTTTTTCTCTATATTCATTAGTCTTAGTCACAGAAAATGTTTTGTTTGTTTTTTCTTTAAACCTTGAAATGATGATTACACAGCAAACAATTCAGTTTAAACTCTGTAATTAGAATTATATAGCAACAGTGTATCATGCTTGAGGACAGTTTCTCCTCCCTGAAAACCTTCTGACGAATCCTTATATTTTAGAAGCTATATTATGGGAGTGGGTCTGGTAGGATCTTTCTATTGTTAACTTCTAATCCTGTTATCCTAAAATATAAATTGTGGGAGTAGGTCTGGTAAAATTTTCACAAATTTCAGACATGCTTTTTGATGTATTATAATAACTAAATTAAAATGTATGTAACTCCCTGGCTAACACTAGCAAGGGGGGCATTCTCTGGCCCCCTTCTGATGTCCATGTCAGAAGCTTTCTCTGTTCCTTTTCTTACTTTAATAAAACTCTGATATACAAGAACTCTTGAGTGATCAAGCCTGGTCCTTAGTCCTGAAGTTAAATCTTCTTCTCAGAGATCATGAATCCAGCACTATCCATCTTAAGCTTTTAGAGAAGGAGATGTTTCCATACCACAGGAAACCCTCTCAGAGGTTGATTCAGTGGGTCTCTTTGGAATCTCAGA
>NW_011385084.1:0-532 GCF_000754665.1 Bison bison bison
ACGTGAGGATTGCAGGATCAACACGTGAGCACTGCATGATAGACACGTGATCAGTGCATGATCAGCTACGTGAGCAGTGATGATCAGCACGTGATCAGTGCATGATCAGACACGTGGACAGTGTATGATCAGCCACGTGATCAGTGCATGATACCTACGTGATCAGTTCATGATTAGTCACGTGATGTGTGCATGACAGGCACGTAATCAGTGCATGATATCCACGTGATCAGTGAATTATAGCCACGTGATCAGTTCATGATTAGTCACGTGATCTGTGCATGATCAGGCACGGGAACAGTGTATGATCAGCCACGTGATCAGTGCATTATAGCCACGTGATCAGGGCATGATCAGCCACGTGAACAGTGCATGTTCACCCACGTGATCAGTGCATGATCAGTTACGTGAGCAGTGTATGATCAGCCACGTGATCAGCACATGGTCAGACACGTAAACACTGTATGATCAGCCACGTGATCAGTGCATGATATCCAAGTGATCAGTGCGTGACCAATCACGTCATCAGTGT
>NW_011385085.1:0-651 GCF_000754665.1 Bison bison bison
AGGTGATGTGAGCATCCAACCTGGCATGAAATTTATGGATAGCAGAGGACCCTGGTTGCATGGAAGGGATACATCTGGAAATTGGTACTAATTTCTTCCCAGAGATACATATAACATACAGAATCCATGCAAACCTAGTTCAGCAAGAGTGGTAGATGAGACTCGTTCTAATAACATGTAGGTGAAAACAAGCACAGCTGAATATCTAGTATTCTCAGTCCCATGGAACAAGAATCTGTACAAGTAAAACAAACGTGACCTTGTCAATCAAGGATTGACTTTTACTTAAAATAAAATCCAAGTGTGAGCAGTCACCAAGTGTGAGCAGTCACCAGGTTTGCCGGCATCCTCTGGCTCTTTCTACTTTAATATACAACCAGGCCTGAGTAAAACTCTCAGGCGGCACAGACCATCCTAAAATAGGACAGAATAAAGAAACCCTTACAGCATGGAAGATTTTCTCTGCAACTGCAGCATCAAAACTATCGCTGATGGACATCTGATATTCACAAGGCCTCTGGACTCAACAGGACACCCACTCTTGAACACGTCAAGGTCACACACCCAAAATTAAATAAATAAACACACACACACACACACACAACTGGAACACTCTCAGGAAGAAAGTATCAACAGGAAAATACAACTCAA
>NW_011385086.1:0-662 GCF_000754665.1 Bison bison bison
AAGTGCCAGGCTCCAGGGAGCAGGGCCCCTTCATAGCCGTAGATTTGATCATGTTTTGGGGGCATTTCATGGCCATCGGGTCCCATGATGCTGGAAAGGCTCATTCCCAGGTCTAGCGAAGATTCCATCGACAGGCCACTCAGTGTGCTATTAAAGGACCAGGCCCTATGAATAGAAAATATCTCTGGACCATTCCTGTCTTACTAGCCTCTTGGGCCAGGAAACTATTCCCTCTTGTTGCTTCTTCCCATACCTGGCGTTACATTATTATAATCATTGATCTCATATTTTATCAGTGGCTCAGTCACATACTTGGTAATGTAAGAGATAACAATTTTTCTGCAACAGGTGACATAGACAATGATATAGATCGCAGTTATCAGTAAGGTCACAAGCAAGAATTTAAGTCAAGAACTTTCATTAGGTATAGCCCAGTATACCCCAGATCATCTGACTTAGTTAAATGACTACAGCCAGGTATTAATCTCTTGGTTGTACATCACGGAACATCTGATCTTTATCCAGAGATTGACTATTGATATAAACTTTAGAAACAAAATTAGCGTGTCTTTTAATAACTGAACTAAAATTTTAACAATAACACTTAACAAGGAACCATTTCAGAAGTGAGTAACAAAACTAGAATTTAATGTTTAGTGAAA
>NW_011385087.1:0-753 GCF_000754665.1 Bison bison bison
ATACCCGTCGCGACTCGAGAGCAGAGCGGGGTTCTTTGCTTCCACTCGAGATGAATGCCTGTCTCCCCGGGTGCGTCTGGAATGCAACCCCGAGATCCAGGTCGCCCCTGGAGAGGAACATTGGCTTCTGGACACAAGCCTAGATGAGGTCTATTGGCCCTGCAGTCACTCGAGAGCAATCCCCAGCTTTCCTTCGCAACTCGAATGGAAGATTGGACTTCCCTGGGCCAACACAAGGGGCATCCCGAATTCCCCGTCGTAACTCGAGAATCCCGCCGCAACTCGAGAAAAACCACGTGGTTCCCCCGTCATCGCAAGATATAGCCCTTTCCCGCTAAGGCGTCTCAGGAGAAGTCCCACGTTAGGAATTGGAGGTCGAAACGGTACTTGGCACCCTTGATGCGCCCCCACAAAGTTCCCCGGCATCCCGGTCTCCCTGGAGAGGAACACCGAGGTTTTCCGGCACCACTTCCTCTGAGCCCCTTCTAACCTCCTGAACTCCACAGGAGGGTCGACTCCCCTGCTTTGTCTGGAAGGGGTTCCCGACCTTCCGGTCGCACCTCAGGATGAGGCCGGTCTCACGACGACATTCCAGACGTGGCCTCGCGGGTGCTTCCACATTGCGAAGCACCCCGATTTCCCGGTCCCCTCTTGGTAAGAACCCGATGCCCGGACACCTCTCCGAACTCCACCCTGTGAATGAAGTCAAACACGAAAGGGGCAGTGACTCGCCCGTGCATCGTCCGGAAAAAG
>NW_011385088.1:0-842 GCF_000754665.1 Bison bison bison
CGTGTCCGAGTCTGTGTGACCCCATGGACGGCAGCCCACCAGGCCCCGCAGTCCCTGGGGTTCTCCAGGCAAGAACACTGGAGTGGGTTGCCATGTCCTCCTCCAATGCATGAAAGTGAAATGTGAAAGTGAAGTCGCTCAGTCGTGCCCGACTCTGAGCGACCCCATGGACTGCAGCCTACCAGGCTCTTCCGTCCATGAGATTTTCCAGGCAAGAGTACTGGAGTGGGGTGCCATTGCCTTCTCCCATATCTATTCACAAGCCTGCCTAAATCATTGACTTCTAGCCACCTTTGGGATGCCAATGACCACCTACCCTTACCAGGCCACAGAGGAGAGAAAACACTTACCACAGGAGGTCCGGGTAAGGAACAAGGAACTAACAAGCTCCCACCAACCAGGACTCTGCAGAGGTCAACAAGAGGTCAGCAAGAGATGGGAGACTGCAGTCCAGAGGTCCTAGCAACTTCCAGCGAGCAGCAAAGACCCAGCATAGTCAAAACGAATTCAATGTTACCCAAAACAAATAAATCAACGGACAGAAGTTCTTGGAACACATGACTGAGGTTAGGGGTGAGGCAGTTACATGTATGTGCCAGGATACTCTTAAAGTATACTCTTAACGTAGATGAGGAGAACAAGGTAGGAGGAAAACTTACTGTTTGGTTCAGGTCGCTTCTGAGCCTTTTGGGGGAACCGACCTGAAGCCAGAGTCTAGCCGAAATACACAGGCTTTGAACATCGCTGTAAGACCAACATTTCCTAAGGAAAAAACGCATTGCTTAGCTCAAGGTTTGTCTGGGAAATTCCTTACACATCAGGAGATGGCTCCGAGGTGGATT
>NW_011385089.1:0-800 GCF_000754665.1 Bison bison bison
AAACTGTCTAAACACAGATTCTTTTGAGTAGTTAAAAGATTGATTAGAAATTGTATTGGTGAATGGTTTTTCACTTGTTGGGCCATTGTTTGCTGCTAAGGTTCCATATCCCTTACCTGCTCTGTCCCTGGCAGCGTATTGATTAATATAATTGGTGTAAGTAGTAGCTTTAATATTTGTAAACTTGGACCCTTGAGTTAATTCTTTTTCTTGTTATAGCCCACCACACCTTTGCTCTGTAGGAATGCAACTTTATCTAATGCTTTTTTGGAGGGTGGCTCCTGACCAACCACCTTTAGAGAAAAATAAGTGTTCTGAAGAAAAGGTCTTAAAATATTAACAGGCCTCTGGGCCAGAAGATGATGCAAATCACCTAAGCTTTTGCATATGGTAAGTTTGCAGGAAGAAAGCCTGGTTTGCTGCAAGA
The DNA here is from genome assembly GCF_000754665.1 of Bison bison bison. NCBI lineage: Eukaryota > Metazoa > Chordata > Mammalia > Artiodactyla > Bovidae > Bison > Bison bison. The sequence goes on from NW_011385089.1 coordinate 428, forward strand.
CTCAACCCCTTCGCCCATTATCTTCTATGCATAACTTAAGGTATAAAAACTACTTTGAAAAATAAAGTGCGGTCCTTGTTCACCGAAACTTGGTCTCACCATGTCGTTCTTTCTCTTACCTTCTGGCTGAATTATTCAGCCTCTTTTCTCCACTGAATTTCCTCACTGAGCTATCCTCATTCTATTACTCTTTATATCCTTAATTAACATTTAATTAAGCAGTTGTTTCCTGATCTTCGCCTACGCCGTCTCTCCTTCGAATACCCTGGATCAGCCGGGGCTGGTCCCCGGCACCCTACCATTGCTCGAGAGCAATGACGCGCTCCCCCTCGCCATTCGCATGGAGACCCGACTTCCTTGGCGCCCCACGAGA
>NW_011385090.1:0-734 GCF_000754665.1 Bison bison bison
TTGCTTGTAGACTTTTGGATCGCAGCCATTCTGACTGGCGTGAAATGGTACCTCATAGTGGTTTTGATTTGCATTTCTCTGATAATGAGTGATGTTGAGCACCTTTTCATGTGTTTGTTAGCAATCTGTATGTCTTCTTTGGAGAAATGTCTATTTAGTTCTTTGGCCCATTTCTTGATTGGGTCATTTATTTTTCTGGAGTTGAGCTGTAGGAGTTGCTTGTATATTTTTGAGATTAGTTGTTTGTCAGTTGCTTCATTTGCTATTATTTTCTCCCATTCTGCAGGCTGTCTTTTCACCTTGCTTATAGTTTCCTTTGTTGTGCAGAAGCTTTGAAGTTTGAATAGGTCCCATTTGTTTATTTTTGCTTTTATTTCCAATATTCTGGGAGGTGGGTCATAGAGGATCCTGCTGTGATGTATGTCGGAGAGTGTTTTGCCTATGTTCTCCTCTAGGAGTTTTATAGTTTCTGGTCTTACGTTTAGATCTTTAATCTATTTTGAGTTTATTTTTGTGTATGGTGTTAGAAAGTGGTCTAGTTTCATTCTTTTACAAGTGGTTGACCAGTTTTCCCAGCACCACTTGTTAAAAAGATTGTCTTTAATCCATTGTATATTCTTGCCTCCTTTGTCAAAGATAAGGTGTCCATATGTGCGTGGATTTATCTCTGGGCTTTCTATTTTGTACCATTGATCTATATTTCTGTCTTTGTGCCCATAGCATACTGTCTTGAT
>NW_011385091.1:0-876 GCF_000754665.1 Bison bison bison
TTGACAGACATCGCAGTGAGGCCCAATCGGACTCATGTGAAGTGGTCCCTCCTGGGAGTTTGGAGTTGAGCCTCTCCAATCATTAGTGACGTGGAGCAAGATGACCTTTTGGAAATGCAGATGCAATGCTGTCACCTCCCTGCTCCAACGGCTCTCGTATTTTCCCAGCATATTGAAGATACGACCACTTCCCTTCAGGCTTGCTCCTCACGTTCTTCTCTGATGTCTTTTGCCTGGAATGCCCTCTGCACTCTTTGGCTTCCATCCCATAGGGCGTTTTTCGTTTCTTGAATGTCCTAAGTTTCCCTTTTCACATAGCCTTCCAAGATGCTATTTTCCCGGCCTGAAATTCTTCCTGCATCTCAACCCTGGTTTACCTAGGTTCAACCTATGGACCTCAACGAAATGGTGCCTCTGGAAAGCCTTCCCTGACACCCAGGTTTTGTGGTGAGGGAAGAGGCCCCTCTACAGGTTCTCAAAGGATCTGCCTGTGATGTATCATTAGAGTCGTCTCAGTGAAAGCAGGAACTCTGTGTCTTCTTCTCTCCGCCTTCTATTCCCTGAAACTTATTACATGCCTCCTAGCTCATCGTAGGTGCTCAGTATTTACTTAGTGTGTGAAAGACAGAAAAGCTCTTGGAAGCCTCAAGGGGTCACTTGGCTCGGCACTTTTGATCTCTTTGTATATTTGGCGATTCAATTCTTTCCTTTCCTGGGTTGATGGGTACACTATATTCGAGGCACAACCTAAGGCATGAAGACATATCCATACATAGAGGGTCTTGCTTTCAAGGAACTCGTACAGCAGATTTCTACACGTTAGGGCTTTTCAAATGCTCTAGAAGAATGTGAACGTTCAGTAGGCTCCATTTTTCA
>NW_011385092.1:0-612 GCF_000754665.1 Bison bison bison
AAAATTTATTTTATTTATTTTTTTCCTTTCTTACTTTTTGTTTTTTTTTAATTTTTACTAATATTGTATTGGTTTTGCCATACATCCACATGAATCTGTCATGGTTGTACACGTGTTACCCATCCTGAACCCCCCTCCCACTCCCTCCCTGTACCATCCTTCTGGGTCATCCCAGTACACCAACCCCAAGCATCCGGTAACCTGCATCAAACCCGGACTGGCGATTCGTTTCTTATATGATATTATACATGTTTCAATGCCATTCTCCCAAATCATCCAACCCTCTTCCTCTCCCACAGAGTCCAAAAGACTGTTCTATACATCTGTGTCTCTTTTGCTGTCTCACATACAGGGTTATCGTTACCATCTTTCTAAATTCCATATACATGTGTTAGTATACTGTATTGATGTTGTTTTTTTTTTTCTTCTTTCTTTCTTTCTGGCTTACTTCACTCGATATAATAGGCTCCAGTTTCATCCACCTCATTAGAACTGATTCAAATGTATTCTTTTTAATGGCTGAGTAATACTCCACTGTGTATACGTACCACAGCTTTCTTATCCATTTATCTGCTGATGGACATCTAGGTTGCTTCCATGTCCTGGCTATTA
>NW_011385093.1:0-859 GCF_000754665.1 Bison bison bison
GGGGGGGAGCCCTTCTTTCCATTCCACATGAGACCCAGTGGACAATCCAGGCCCTGCCCACTGCATTGAGTGTGCAGCGACAATATCAACGGTAATGCCGGTGAACAATGCGTATTCCTGGAATCCACTCCGTTGGCTACTGACTGTGTGTGCTGGTGGTCTGGAACCTAGACCTGGAAGCTTTCTGGATGATTGCAAATGACACCAAAGTCTGAGGACGATGGAAGCTCTTCACATTTCTGCAAGAGCCACATACCTCCAGAAGGAACCACAAGACTTTCCTGAAATGGTCAAGGTATAAGTATTGGACTCAACGTTGGAAGGTCTCCACCTTTGCTATGGAAGTCAAACGATCTTTCTTTGAAATGAAAATGGAGCCTACTGAACGTTCACATTCTTCTAGAGCATTTGAAAAGCCCTAACGTGTAGAAATCTGCTGTACGAGTTCCTTGAAAGCAAGAACCTCTATGTATGGATATGTCTTCATGCCTTAGGTTGTGCCTCGAATATAGTGTACCCATCAACCCAGGAAAGGAAAGAATTGAATCGCCAAATATACAAAGAGATCAAAAGTGCCGAGCCAAGTGACCCCTTGAGGCTTCCAAGAGCTTTTCTGTCTTTCACACACTAAGTAAATACGGAGCACCTACGATGAGCTAGGAGGCATGTAAGAAGTTTCAGGGAATAGAAGGCGGAGAGAAGAAGACACAGAGTTCCTGCTTTCACTGAGACGACTCTAATGATACATCACAGGCAGATCCTTTGAGAACCTATAGAGGGGCCTCTTCCCTCACCACAAAACCTGGGTGTCAGGGAAGGCTTTACAGAGGCACCATTTCGTTGAGGTCCATAGGTTGAA
>NW_011385094.1:0-835 GCF_000754665.1 Bison bison bison
AAACCAATACCCATTTTCATATACCCACTCTAACAGTCTATACCAAATCTCTCCTTACCAGTTAGACTGTGTGTAGTCAGTGGAAGAGCAGAAATATTTTATTCAACCTCTACAATATTTTCAAGTATTTGGACTATACAATTTGCCCTCTACGTTTCAAAATCTATGAATAATCATCTTTCTACAAAATTTCCCAGATTTAGGCTAGTTTACTTGGAAGTATTAAATCTTTGAATTTTACAATAAAATGAAGATTCTAAAACAAGTAGTATTCGATTTGCTGAAAGCACTGTAACAAAGACTTAAAGACTAAATTAAAACAACAACAACAACAACTTTAAATTCTATGTACTATGTAGCTACATTAATCTTAGAATATGAGAAACGGTAAAAGCTATCACTTTAACAGAACTTACTCCAAAAGTACTGTGCCAAATACTTTATAAATGCTTCATTTTGTATCAACACTTCATTTTGTATCTTCCAAAGTGTTAACTCATTTTACAAGCAAAGTGACAATGGGAAGAAAATCCAAGTAACTTGACCAAAGTAATACAGGTAGAAAGTGGTAGCTGCTGCTGCTGCAGTTTATACAATTCCAAAGCTTTTACCTCTTGTTGTCACAGTTTACTGCCCCCTAATTCCTATCTGGTAAACATATCTTTGTCCACAATTCTAAAACCACTGTCGAAACACATACAAAATTATTTAAACCTATTATTAACTGTATCCATTAATTTGTCATAGCTTCTAAAGTAAAATAATTAAAAAGTGCCTAAAGATGGTAACAACAACCCTGTATGCGAGACAGCAAAAGAGACACAGATGTATAGAA
>NW_011385095.1:0-781 GCF_000754665.1 Bison bison bison
TCCCATCCCAGCAGGTGGTCAAGGGCCCGCTGGCCTCCAAAGTGCCAGAAGCAGGGCTGGGCCAGCCGGCCAGAGTTCAGGGTTCTGGCCCTTGGACTTGCAGCGGACACTAGGCTGCTTGGGAAAACCACGCGGCTCTGACCTTTCAGCAAAGGGGTGGAGCGGTAAAGGCCTTGGGCCCAAAGGCGAGGCCTTTCTGCGACCGCCAGGTTGTGCCGACAGAGGGTGGACTACGTGGTTCCCTGCTCCACGCAGTCCCAGTTCCCTGACCTGTGGTCCGCACCCCTCCGCCGCGCCCACTGGATGCCGACCCTTGGGGACCCAGGAGCGCACGCAATGGGCGTTCCCAGCCGCCATGGCGACCCCTGAGAGGCTCACTGACCTCGCCGTCCTATCTCGTGAGAAACCGCACACTGGGGCCGCGCTCGAGAACAACCCCGAGACTCCCCCGTCATCGCGAGATGAGGGCCGTGGTCTCCTGCATGGCCTAGAGACCAATCTCGCGACCTCTCTCCAAACGCCTCAGGAGGCTTGACTCCCTTTAGTCCACCCATTGAGCTCCAAGAGAAACCCGTCGCGACTCGAGAGCACAGCGGAGTTCTTTGCTTCCACTCGAGATGAATGCCTGTCTCCCCGGGTGCGTCTAGAATGCAACCCCGAGATCCCTGTCGCACCTGGAGAGGAACACTGGCTTCTGGACACAAGACTAGATGAGGTCTATTGGCCCTGCAGTCACTCGAGATCAATCCCCAGCTTTCCTTCCCAACTCGAATGGAAGATT
>NW_011385096.1:0-903 GCF_000754665.1 Bison bison bison
CCCGACCCAGGGACCAAACCCCAATCTCCTGCGGGCGGATGCCTTGCCATCTGAACAAGGACATTGCTAATTCCGTAGGCCAAATACAAAAGAATAGAGCTCGTGTTCTACTAAATGGAAAGATGATTTCAGAAACAGAAGGTGTCCTTTGTTGGTATCTTTGAATCTTTATGTAGTTTTCGTCGATTTTTACTCTTAAGGCTACTTGAACAAGGCAAGAGAGAAACCCCAGAATTGAAAAGCAGTTGACGTTTTTGAAAGAAACATGTGCAGGTGAAGCTCTCTTCCTTTTTGAGAGATGGTTAAATGCAAAATCTTGATTCAACACATACGACTTTTGTGCACTTTATTTCAAATCTCCATGACGAACCCCTAAGGCGTCCAGGAAGAAAGGAGTAGAGTGGCAGACAAGAAGAGCAACCTTTCCCCTTGGTGCCTTCTCAACCAGCTGCTTAGTTCCTTCATCTCAAGGACTATCATTGGGCTTCTCTGGTTTGTCTGATTCTTGTTTTGGGGACCGTTTCTAGTCACAAGGCTGTGAACAGCGGGTGGGGGTTTTGGGCTCTGTGGGGGTGGGGGAAGCCCTTCTCTCCATTCCACATGAGACCCAGAGGACAATCCTGGCCCTGCCCACTGCATTGAGTGTGCAGCAACAGTATCAACGGTGATGCTGGTTAACAACGCATATTCCTGGAATCCACTCCGTTGGCTACTGACTGTGTGTGGTGGGAGACCTGGAAGCTTTCTTGATGATTGCAAATGACAGCAAAGTCTGAGGACATTGGAAAATTTTCACATTTCTGCAAGTGCCACACACCTCCAGAAGGAACCACAAGACTTGCCTGAAATGGTCAAGGTATAAGTATTGGACTCAACGTTGGAAGGTCTCCACCTTTGCTATGG
>NW_011385097.1:0-780 GCF_000754665.1 Bison bison bison
AGCGTTCGCGCCGGGAGGAGCAAGGCTGCGGGAGGGTGTGGGGAGACGTGACTGGTGCCTGACTGGGGCCTCAGCTCAGCTCTCGCCTTCCCTTCGGACCTAGGAGCCAGGCGTCCTTGCAGAGGGCTTCGGGGGCTGGGGGTGTGCACACTGCCAAAGCCTCCCGCAGGGAGAGCTCTTTCCGAGGGAAAGGAAGCGCCCCAGGCTGCATTCCCAAGCTGGTGCTTCCCCGCCCAGACTAAGCGCCGCACGGAGGGAATCAGGGTCCCGGTGCCCCTGGCTTGGGGAGGCAGCTCCACAGCCAGAGTGTTGCTCCGTTTGTGCCCAGAAAGCGCCTGCCAGACCGGGCCTTCCCTGGAGCCGTCCTCCCGCCTAGAGGCAGGTGGATGTGCTGTGCGGGCTTCCCCTGTGCGTTTGGGCTCCCTAGCACAGCCGCAGCGCAGGGGAACCAGCCCAGGATCAGTGAGACTCCGGGCAGTACTTTGGTCCCAGGTTTGGAGCCCAATGCCCGGAACGCGGGAGAGAAGAGGCTGGCTGCCGGCGGGTGCTTGCAAGCCTGTTACTGGGAAGGACCGAGTGAGCTTCCACACCGGCGGAGCTCCAGCTCTGCGCCCAGGCGCGATAGCACAGAGCCCCGGCCGAGAGGCTGCTCTGGGCTGGGCGAGCCTCCCCAAGCCCTGCCCAGCTTCGAGCGTTCGCGCCCGGGAAGGAGCAGGCTGCGGGAGTGTGGGAGACGTGACTGGTGCCTGACTGGTGCCTCAGCTCAGCTCTCGCCTTCCC
>NW_011385098.1:0-1303 GCF_000754665.1 Bison bison bison
CCTCTCGAGATTCCCCGGGGAGAGAGGCCACTTGTCGAGCTGATTTGGAACCGGGGTTTTTTCCGAAGACCCCGGAAAACTGCCCCTTAGTGTTGACTTCATTCACAGGGTGGAGTTCGGAGAGGTGTCCAGGCATCGGGTTCTTCTCAAGAGGGGACCGGGAAATCGGGGTCCTACGGAATGTGGAACCACCCACGAGGCCACGTCTGGAATGTCTTCGTGAGACCGGCCTCATCTTGAGCTGCGACCGGAAGGTCGGGAACTCCTTCCAGACAAAGCAGGGGAGTCGACCCTCCTGTCCAAACCAGGACAGGAGAAAGGGCTCAGAGGAGGTGGTGCCGAAAAACCTGTTTTCCTCTCGAGGGAGACCGGGATTTCGGGGAACTTTGTGGGTCGCATCAAGGGTGCCAAGTGCCCTTTCGACCTCCAATTCCTAACGTGGGACTTCTCCTGAGACGCTGTAGCGGGAAAGGGCTTCATCTTGCGATGACGGGGGAGCCACGTGGTTTTTCTCGAGTTACGGCGGGATTCTCGAGTTCCGACGGGGAATTCAGGCTGCCTCTTGTGTTGGCCCAGGCAAGTCCGATCTTCCACTCGAGTTGCGAAGGAAAGCTGGGGATTGCTCTCGAGTGACTGCAGGGCCAATAGACCTCATCTAGGCTTGTGTCCAGAAGCCAATGTTCCTCTCCAGGGGCGGACGGGATCTCGGGGTTGCATTCCAGACGCACCCGGGGAGACAGGCATTCATCTCGAGTGGAAGCAAAGAACCCCGCTCTGCTCTCGAATCGCGACGGGTATCTCTTGGAGCTCACTGGGTGGACCCAAGGGAGTCAAGCCTCCTGAGGCGTTTGGAGAGAGGTCGCGAGATTGGTCTCTAGGCCATGCAGGAGACGAAGGCCCTCATCTCTCGATGACGGGGGAATCTCGGGGTTGTTCTCGAGCGGCGGCCCCAGTGTGCGGTTTCTTACGAGGTACGGCGGCGAGGTCAGTGAGCCTCTCGTGGGGCGCCAGGGAAGTCGGGTCTCCATGCGAGTGGCGAGGGGGAGCGCGTCACTGCTCCCGAGCCATGGTAGGGGAATCTGGCCTCGAGACGTGTTGAAGAAGGTCTCTCGAAGTCTTTCTCGGGTTGAGGCAGGAAACCCTGGGTTCCCTCGACTTGGGCAGGTGACCTCAGGGGGCTTCTCGTGGTGGCTCTGAGAAGCCAGGGAAACTGGAGGTGGGAGGGGCCTCTCGGGACCCCACTGGGTTTGGTGCATTGGAAGAGGGCCTCATCTCCAGTTGAGGCAGGAACCGCAGGGTACCT
>NW_011385099.1:0-572 GCF_000754665.1 Bison bison bison
GATCTCCTCCCCTGCTCTTCAAAATCTCAACTTTATAGAGAAGTTTGAACAATTCAAAGGGTCTCAACATCACCCCAATCTCTCAAAACTACCTCCTTGAAAATGGCTCCCTTCCACAGGGAAGGACCTGTGGGCGTACATTTTAAAGCTAGAGGAGGGTGAGGAGCCTCATTGTCTGGACCAGCTCCAGGGTCAACCTGTGGTCACACCCTCTGGATGTTCAGGAGATATTGATGGTCTGTGTGGGAACTATAGCATTTCCGCTGGGGTTTCACTGTGTCCTTTGGCCAGGCCGTGGGCTGTTGCCTCGGCGACTTGGACTGAGACAACAGCCCCTGTCACAAATCGCTTCTTACTGTCTGATTTTCCACTAGGACCCTCAGAGACCTGTCAGACTGGACAAAGGCCTCTGGAGCCCTTCCCAAGAACCTTCTTGCTTGGAAGATTAGCAGTTTCTCTCAAGCATCGCTCTCAACTTGCTAAACACCTTTGAAACCGTTTCCAGCAAGACGTGTCTCCCTCAGATCCCAGGGCAGGTAAGCGCTTTGCGTGTCCAGCGCTTCTGCTCGTAG
>NW_011385100.1:0-802 GCF_000754665.1 Bison bison bison
AATGCCGATTAGCACCTACTTTAGTCAAGAATATTCTGGCCAGGTTTGTTCAAAGCTGCAAAATGAGGAAGGGTTTAAGATTCAAGCCAGTAGAAACTGTTGATATTCAAATATAATTGTATCTTTTGAAAAGCAAAAATAATCTACATCTAAATTTGTGGAATTAATATGCATATTTAGAGGAATTGTTGGACAGAAAATCCATATACAGACATTCTATCTCTACAGACAGCCTCAACTAGACAATAAAAATCACAAACCATGAATTTTCAATAACATTAAATACCCAGGGATAAATTTAACAAAAAATGTGCAATTAGAAAATGAAACTTTATTGACAGAACTTTAACAGTCAAATACACAACATAAGAACAGCATAGATGGTTTCAGTTTATCTTCTTTCAAGCAAATGACTGCCCTTCACCTATAATATGAACATTTAAAAAGTTACTTAGCAGAACTTTATTTCGATGACAGGAGAGGTATACAAAGTTCACTGCAGTTGTAGTTTTATAAAACGGACTAAAACAGGAACACTAAGGGCGACCTTTGGCTTACCTTCAGTTAATCCTCTCTAGAGATTTTATAGACTTTTCAAGCATATTACCAGTATTTTTAAAAACACACTACTCTTCCTAGTTATACAAGAAAAGAAGGACACTGAGTTCAGAACAAATGAAATCAATGGAACCTATCAGAAGGTAGTTTTCAGCAGAAGGCAAAACTGCGTACACATTCAGTAAAATATCTAACAACAAAAAACACCCTAAGAAAAACAAATACACAAAAACTGAAACAAAAA
>NW_011385101.1:0-685 GCF_000754665.1 Bison bison bison
CCTCTTCCAATGCACCAAACCCCGTGGAGTCCCGAGAGGCCCTCCCCCCCACCTCCAGTTTCCCTGACTTCTCAGAGCCACCATGAGAAGCCCCCTGAGGTCACCTGCACAAGTCGAGGGAAGCCAGGGTTTCCTGCCTCAACCCGAGAAAGACCTCGAGAGCCCTTCTTCAACACGTCTCGAGGCCAGGTTCCCCTACCATGACTCGAGAGCATTGACGCGCTCCCCCTCGCCACTCTAATGGAGACCCGACTTCCCTGGCGCCCCAGGAGCGGCTCAGTGACCTCGCCGTCGCACCTCGTGAGAAACCGCACCCTGGGGCCTCCGCTCGAGAACCACCCCGAGACTCCCCCGTCATCGCGGAGATGAGGGCCTTCGTCTCCTGCATGGCCTAGAGGCCAGCCTCGCGACCTCTCTCCAAACGCCTCAGCAGGCTTGACTCCCTTTAGTCCACCCAGTGAGCTCCAAGAGATACCCGTCGCGACTCGAGAGCGGAGCGGGGTTCTTTGCTTCCACTCGAGATGAAGGCCTGTATCCCCGGGTGCGTCTGGAATGCCACCCCGAGATCCCGGTCGCCCCTGGAGAGGAACATTGGCTTCTGGACACAAGCCTAGATGAGGTCTATTGGCCCTGCAGTCACTCGAGAGCAATCCCCAGCTTTCCTCCGCAACTCGAATGGAAGATC
>NW_011385102.1:0-800 GCF_000754665.1 Bison bison bison
AGAGGAAGTGGTGCCGGAAAACCTCGGTGTTCCTCTCCAGGGAGACCGGGATGCCGGGGAACTTTGTGGGGGCGCATCAAGGGTGCCAAGTACCGTTTCGACCTCCAATTTCTCACGTGGGACTTCTCCTGAGGCGCTGTAGCGGGAAAGGGCTTCATCTTGCGATGACGGGGGAACCACGTGGTTTTTCTCGTGTTGCGGCGGGATTCTCGAGTTACAACGGGGAACTCAGGATGCCTCTTGTGTTGGCCCAGGGAAGTCCAATCTTCCATTCGAGTTGCGGAGGAAAGCTGGGGATTGCTCTCGAGTGACTGCAGGGCCAATAGACCTCATCCAGGCTTGTGGCCAGCAGCCAATGTTCCTCTCCTGGGGTGACCGGGATCTCGGGGTTGCATTCCAGACGCACCCGGGGAGACAGGCATTCATCTCGAGTGGAAGCAAAGAACCCCGCTCTGCTCTCGAGTCGCGACGGGTATCTCTTGGAGCTCACTGGGTGGACTAAAGGGAGTCAAGCCTCCTGAGGCGTTTGGAGAGAGTTCGCGAGATTGGCCTCTAGGCCATGCAGGAGACGAAGGCCCTCATCTCGCGATGACGGGGGAGTCTCGGGGTGGTTTTCGAGCGGCGGCCCCAGGGTGCGGTTTCTCACGAGGTACGACGGCGAGGTCAGTGAGCCTCTCGTGGGGCGCCAGGGAAGTCGGGTCTCCATGCGAGTGGCGAGGGGGAGCGCGTCATTGCTCTCGAGTCATGGGAGGGGAATCGTGGCCTCGAGACGTGTTGAAGAAGGTCTCTCGAGGTCTTTC
>NW_011385103.1:0-772 GCF_000754665.1 Bison bison bison
ATAGCTTTATAGTAATCAAGCTAGTGTAGTACTGGCAAAAGGACAGATAAGCTGATCAAATGAAAAGCATAGAAACTGCAGAAATAAACCCACACAGACTTAAAATCATAAACCTAAAAGCAAAGGCTAAAATGTTAATACATGTACGGAAAGTATTTCTTTGCCAACTTGAGTTAGGCAAACACTTCTTAGGAAACAGAAAGCATTAACTATAAAAAGAAAATGACAACTGAGATTTCATTCAAATTAAAAACATCTGTTCACTGGAGACACCATTAAGAATATTAATAAGCAAGCAACAGACCAAGAGGAAATCTTTGCAAAATATGTATCAGAAAAATAACTTGTTTCTAGAATATATACATAAATCCTACAAATCACTAATAATATGAGACAACTTCATGTGAAAAATTGGTAAAAGATTGATCAGATACTTCACATAGGAAACATACAAATGATCAGTTAGACATGAAAAATGCTTAACATCATCAAACATCAGGGAAATGAAAATTAAAACCAAAATGCAATACCACCATACACATATCATGATGATTCAAATTGAAAACAATGATAATACAAAGTGTTGGTGGGAATAACCAGAGCTCTCACACATTGCTAGTGAGAGGGTAAAACGTTACAGCCTTTGGAAGATAGCAGTGAGATTTCTTATAAAGTTAATCAAATTCCTACCTATGCTCCATCATGGAATGGGAAAGACTAGAAATTTCTTCAAGAAACTAAGAGATACCAAGGGAACATTTCGTGCAAAGAT
>NW_011385104.1:0-579 GCF_000754665.1 Bison bison bison
CTTCCATGACCGTCCAGTGGTTAGGACTCCGTGCTTTCACTAGAAGGGCACGGGTTCAATCGCTGTTCAGGGAACCATGCTTCCATAAGCGGCATAGGGCCGCCCGAAAAAAAAAAAAAATTCTCGGTGGGTGGTGATCCTGTTTGTAATTTGCACTGGGATTGGGCCACCACCACTGCTCTTCCTTTGGGAATACACTGCTCCCTAATTTTCCTTAGCAGAAAGGTGTCCTAATCATTATTTGGTTTGTTCCCTCCAAACATTATTTTACTCCCCGGGAGTGGTTTTTTGTGGGTTTTAGATGTATGAGCACTTTGTGCCTTCTGAGCACCTTTAGCTGACAGCATAGGCGAGTGATGCAACAATCCCTTTTATGAGGTAGGTGGCCAGGAGGTGATTTCTGCCCACCTTTCTCAGGGGGAGTTTCACACTCACCACCCCCATGTGACAACCTCTTCCTATCTGGGTCTGGCAATCTAGACCCTACTGTCATTCCACACCCCAAACAAAGGCAGTAACACCATACCACTCCTCCTTGCCCTTGAAATCAAGTGTTAAGCAGGGTTATCCATCTTCAGT
>NW_011385105.1:0-836 GCF_000754665.1 Bison bison bison
GTGAAAGTGAAGTCGCTCAGTCGTGCCCGACTCTGAGCGACCCCATGGACTGCAGCCTACCAGGCTCTTCCGTCCATGAGATTTCCAGGCAAGAGTACTGGAGTGGGGTGCCATTGCCTTCTCCCATATCTATTCACAAGCCTGCCTAAATCATTGACTTCTAGCCACCTTTGGGATGCCAATGACCACCCACCCTTACCAGGCCGCAGAGGAGAGAAAACACTTACCACAGGAGGTCCGGGTAAGGAACAAGGAACTAACAAGCTCCCACCAACCAGGATTCTGCAGAGGTCAACAAGGGGTCAGCAAGAGATGGGAGACTGCAGTCCAGAGGTCCTAGCAACTTCCAGCGAGCAGCAAAGACCCAGCATAGTCAAAACGAATTCAATGTTACCCAAAACAAATAAATCAACGGACAGAAGTTCTTGGAACACATGACTGAGGTTAGGGGTGAGGCAGTACATGTATGTGCCAGGATACTCTTAAAGTATACTCTTAACATAGATGAGGAGAACAAGGTAAGAGGAAAACTTACTGTTTGGTTCAGGTCGACTTCTGAGCCTTTTTGGGGGAACCGACCTGAAGCCAGAGTCTAGCCGAAATACACAGGCTTTGAACATCGCTGAAGACCAACATTTCCTAAGGAAAAAACGCATTGCTTAGCTCAAGGTTTGTCTGGGAAATTCTTACACATCAGGAGATGGCTCCGAGGTGGATTTCTACAAAGAACATCCATGCAAAGGACAAGCCTGCACAGCTCTGTGCACATCTGCCCCCTCCCCCCCTACAGCCAGCAGCATTTCCAAGTGACCTCCTAAGGCCTTTGCCAAACTACA
>NW_011385106.1:0-776 GCF_000754665.1 Bison bison bison
GAATGGGTCAGTTGTTGCCAGAGGCTGGGGTTGTGGGGAGAAATTACTCCAAAGGGACGCACCAGAGAACCTTTTGGGGGATGGAAATATGTGAACCTGAATGGATCATGGTCATAGTTATACAACCATAGGAGCTGGTTTAAACCCACAGACTGTGCACCAAAAAGTGCATTTTACTGTATATACATTAAAAAAGAGAGAATAAGCAAAAAATGACATGACTAACATACACAAGTAGTGAAGAGTTAGTCACTTAATCATGTCCGACTCTAGCCTGCCAGGCTCCTCTGTACACGGAATTCTCCAGACAAGAATACTGGAGTGGGTAGCCATTCCCTTCTCCAGGGATCTTCATGACCCAGGGATCAAACTTGGGTCTCCTGCAGTGCAGGCAGATTCTTTACATTGGAGCCACCAGGGAAGCCCAAGATACGTAAGTAACTATTAGGCAAAATGACAAGTGGGATACCATAAAGGAATTATGAGCTCCATTCTGTGGGAACTCAATATCTTTCTGGAGCTTACATGTCTCCTGCATTGGCAGGCAGGTTCTTTATCACTAGCACCCCCTGGGCAGCCCTCAATATCCTATAATAAACCATAAATAGAAAAGAATATGAAAAAGAACAATATATACACACACACACACACACATATGTATATGCGTGCCTGTGTGCTCAGTCGTATCCAACTCCTTGCGACCCTAGGGACTATATGGACCCTATGGAGCCTACAGGTTCCTCTGTCCACGGGATTTTTCCAGGCAAGAGTCTGGA
>NW_011385107.1:0-745 GCF_000754665.1 Bison bison bison
ACCAAACAGTAAGATTTCCTCTTACCTTGTTCTCCTCATCTATGTTAAGAGTATACTTTAAGAGTATCCTGGCACATACATGTACTGCCTCACCCCTAACCTCAGTCATGTGTTCCAAGAACTTCTGTCCGTTGATTTATTTGTTTTGGGTAACATTGAATTCGTTTTGACTATGCTGGGTCTTTGCTGCTCGCTGGAAGTTGCTAGGACCTCTGGACTGCAGTCTCCCATCTCTTGCTGACCTCTTGTTGACCTCTGCAGAATCCTGGTTGGTGGGAGCTTGTTAGTTCCTTGTTCCTTACCCGGACCTCCTGTGGTAAGTGTTTTCTCTCCTCTGTGGCCTGGTAAGGGTAGGTGGTCATTGGCATCCCAAAGGTGGCTAGAAGTCAATGATTTAGGCAGGCTTGTGAATAGATATGGGAGAAGGCAATGGCACCCCACTCCAGTACTCTTGCCTGGGAAAATCTCATGGACGGAAGAGCCTGGTAGGCTGCAGTCCATGGGGTCGCTCAGAGTCGGGCACGACTGAGCGACTTCACTTTCACATTTCACTTTCATGCATTGGAGGAGGACAAGGCAACCCACTCCAGTGTTCTTGCCTGGAGAACCCCAGGGACTGCGGGGCCTGGTGGGCTGCCGTCCATGGGGTTCACGACAGACTCGGACACGACTGAAACGACTTCGCAGCAGCAGCAGCAGCAGCAGCAGCAGCAGTGCATAGATATCAAAAGGGTTTAGAACAGTC
>NW_011385108.1:0-766 GCF_000754665.1 Bison bison bison
GGAAATGTTGGTCTTCAGCGATGTTCAAAGCCTGTGTATTTCGGCTAGACTCTGGCTTCAGGTCGGTTCCCCCAAAAGGCTCAGAAGCGACCTGAACCAAACAGTAAGTTTTCCTCTTACCTTGTTCTCCTCGTCTATGTTAAGAGTATACTTTAAGAGTATCCTGGCACATACATGTACTGCCTCACCCCCTAACCCTCAGTCATGTGTTCCAAGAACCTTCTGTCCGTTGATTTATTTGTTTTGGGTAACATTGAATTCGTTTTGACTATGCTGGGTCTTTGCTGCTCGCTGGAAGTTGCTAGGACCTCTGGACTGCAGTCTCCCATCTCTTGCTGACCTCTTGTTGACCTCTGCAGAATCCTGGTTGGTGGGAGCTTGTAGTTCCTGTTCCTTACCCGGACCTCCTGTGGTAAGTGTTTTCTCTCCTCTGTGGCCTGGTAAGGCTGGGTTGTCATTGGCATCCCAAAGGTGGCTAGAAGTCAATGATTTAGGCAGGCTTGTGAATAGATATGGGAGAATGCAATGGCACGCCACTCTTTTCCGGTACTCTTGCCTGGAAAATCCCATGGACGGAAGAGCCTGGTAGGCTGCAGTCCATGGGGTCGCTCAGAGTCGGACACGACTGAGCGACTTCACTTTCACATCTCACTTTCATGCATTGGAGGAGGAAATGGCAACCCACTCCAGTGTTCTTGCCTGGAGAACCCCAGGGACTGCGGGGCATGGTGGGCTGCCGTCCATGGGGTCACACAGACTCGGACAC
>NW_011385109.1:0-914 GCF_000754665.1 Bison bison bison
GGGAACACCTCGAGGGGCAAGCGGAATTCCATGCCTCAACCCAAGACGAGGCCTTACTCTCCTTTCCCAAGTCTGCAGGGACCCTGGGATCGGAGTCTGAAATCAGAGGAACCCTGAGGTTCCTGCCTCAACTGGAGATGAGGCCCTCTTCCAATGCACCAAACCCAGTGGAGTGCCGAGAGGCCCCTCCCACCTCCAGTTTCCCTGACTTCTCAGAGCCACCATGAGAAGCCCCCTGAGGTCACCTGCACAAGTTGAGGGACCCCAGGGTGTCCTGCCTCAACCCGAGAAAGACCTCGAGAGACCTTCTTGAACACGTCTCGAGGCCAGATTCCCGTACTATGACTTGAGAGCAATGACGCGCTCCCCCTCGCCATTCGCATGGAGACCCGACTTCCTTGGCGCCCCACGAGAGGCTCACTGACCTCGCCGTCGTACCTAGGGAGAAACCGCACACTGGGGCCGCCGCTCGAGAACAACCCCGAGCCTCAACCATCATCGCGACTTGAGGGCCTGTTAGGGGCCAGAGTGAGGTACTCCGCCCGTGACAAAGGTCATGAGGAAGGAGGCTCGACATACACAAAGGCGGGATCGAGCCTCAGGAGTCCCCCTGGAAATCCTCGAGCGTCTACCCCCATAACCAGAGCTTCCCTACTTTACTACTTTGTGCTCTTACCTACACCTCTGACTTTACGGGGGGCTGTCCCCCACCACCTCTTTCGGAGAAGGAGTTAACCTAGAGCTCCAGTCAATAAAAACTCTTGGGTGTGACAAGAGTGTTTTTAACCTACAAACTCCTCTGAAGGTTCTCTAGCCTGCCTGACAGGCTCCTCCGGCCACATGTGATTGCTCACAGCCTCCCAACCGTGAGAGGCACGAGATGCTTTAAACCCTCTAAAAACGGGTTCTTTAGA
>NW_011385110.1:0-807 GCF_000754665.1 Bison bison bison
CGAGGTACGACGGCGAGGTCAGTGAGCCTCTCGTGGGGCGCCAGGGAAGTCGGGTCTCCATGCGAGTGGCGAGGGGGAGCGCGTCATTGCTCTCGAGTCATGGTAGGGGAACCTGGCCTCGAGACGTGTTGAAGAAGGTCTCTCGAGGTCTTTCTCGGGTTGAGGCAGGAAACCCTGGCTTCCCTCGACTTGTGCAGGTGACCTCATGGGTCTTCTCATTGTGGCTCTGAGAAGTCAGGGAAACTGGAGGTGCGGGGGCCTCTCGGGACTCCACGGGGTTTGGTGCATTGGAAGAGGGCCTCATCTCCAGTTGAGGCAGGAACCTCAGGGTTCCTGTGATTTCAGACTCCCATCGCAGGGTCCCTGCAGACTGGGGACAGGAGAGTCAGGCCTCGTCTTGGGTTGAGGCATGGAACTCCGCTTGCCTCTCCAGGTGTCCCCGGGCAGAGAGGCCACTTGTCGAGCGGTATTTGGAACCTGGGGGTCTTTTCCGGACGATGCACGGGCGAGTCACTGCCCCTTCGTGTTGACTTCATTCACAGGGTGGCGTTCGGTGAGGTGTCCGGGCATCGGGTTCTTACCAAGAGGGGACCGGGAAATCGGGGTGCTTCGCAATGTGGAAGCACCCACGAGGCCACGTCTGGAATGTCGTCGTGAGACCGGCCTCATCCTGAGGTGCGACCGGAAGGTCGGGAACCCCTTCCAGACAAAGCAGGGGAGTCGACCCTCCTGTCGAGATCAGGAGGGTAGAAGGGGCTCAGAGGAAGTGGTGCCGGAAAACCTCGGTGTTCCTCTCCAGCGAGACCG
>NW_011385111.1:0-974 GCF_000754665.1 Bison bison bison
ACACACTCTTAATCACAGGTGAGACCTGAAGCAACCCAGCAACTCTCTATTTTCCTTTTTCTGTTTTGCTCTGTTCCCCTTGCCATTTGTGTTTAACAGATTCCCAGTATCGAGTGAGCAGTGTCAATGCAGCAATAACGTTTCCCCATCTAAGGCAGGAGCATGTAACACCAACAGACTTCCCATCACCCCGAGATAACTGGAGTGCCCCATCACAACAGAAAGCAAAGAAACACGACAGTCCCCGAGAGAGAGCTGCCCCACGGCAGGGGGAACTAGGTCCACCAGACGTCCCAAGGGGACCCCCAGGGGTTTGGAGCCCAGGCTGGGCCCCTCAGCTTGAGGCCACACTTGCCTTTCCACCATTCTGGGGGTCCTGGCAGAAGAAAGCCAGGCCAAGGAAGGGGCATGGTGTGGCCGGCCCGTGGGACTCAGGGCAGGACTGACTTGGGTCTGTGCTGGGCTCCATGTCCAAGTCACCACCCTTGGAGTGTACAAAGACTCTTGGGAGTCATTGTAGGTTTTTGGTCAAAAAGACAATGGAGCTGAAGTCACTTATGATGGTTTTTTAAAAAAAAATACCTCACTGAGGATTCCCTCAGTGCCAGCCTCGGCCCCTAGTGAGATGCAGACTCCTTGTCATCCATGGCTCTGCCCGCAGCCTGCCATGGCAAGGGGAGGCTACCGGACACTGGGTGCCACATGGGGTTCTTCCCCCACTTTGAGTGAAGGGCTGCACCCCCCCACGGATGAACCCGGATCAACCCTCCACCTCTGATGCTCGAGGCGCCCATGCCTCCCACGACCGGAGGATCCAGCCTCTCCCGGGGTCTCCGTGTCACTGCACAAGCCTTCTCCATGCGGCCCCAGCAGGCAGGGTGAGCCCTGTGTGGAGCCTCCCAGCTCGCTGGCCTCACTGCCCGCATCAGGGCCTTGTATGTCCACTGAATGAGTGGATGAGGGCCCCTCACAAT
>NW_011385112.1:0-753 GCF_000754665.1 Bison bison bison
TCCTCAGTGTGCATGGTGAGCAGTGGGATTGCTGGATCATAAGACAGTTCTATTTCCAGTTGTTTAAGGAATCTCCACACTGTTCTCCATAGTGGCTGTACTAGTTTGCATTCCCACCAACCGTATAAGAGGGTTCCCTTTTCTCAACACCCTCTCCAGCATTTATTGTTTGTAAACTTTTGGATCACAGCCATTGTGAGTCGTGTGAAATGGTACCTCATAGTGATTTTGATTTGCATTTTTCTGATAATGAGTGATGCTGAGCATCTTTTCATGTGTTTGTTAGCCATCTGTATGTCTTCTTTGGAGAAATGTCTATTTAGTTCTTTGGCCCATTTTTTTGATTGGGTCATTTATTTTTCTGGAGTTGAGCTCTAAGAGTTGCTTGTATACTTTTGAGATTACTTGTTTGTCAGTTGCTTCATTTGCTATTATTTTCTCCCATTCTGAAGGCTGTCTTTTCACCTTGTTAATAGTTTCCTTTGATGTGCAGAAGCTTTTAAGTTAAATTAGGTCCCATTTGTTTATTTTTGCTTTTATTTCCAATATCCTGAGAGGTGGGTCATAGAAGATCCTGCTGTGATGTATGGCAGAGAGTGTTTTGCCTATGTTCTCCTCTAGGAGTTTTTATAGTTTCGGTGTTACATTTAGATCTTTAATCCATTTTGAGTTTATTTTTGTGTATGGTGTTAGAAAGTGTTCTAGTTTCATTCTTTACAAGTGGTTGACCAGATTTCCCAGCACCATTGTAAA
>NW_011385113.1:0-604 GCF_000754665.1 Bison bison bison
ATCCTCATATGGTTAGTTAATTCAATCAAGATGTGGGGTTTGGGAGGGAGGGGATGGGGAGAAAGTTTTTCTCAACTCTCATTCTTTTCCTCTTTTGACTTAGATCGGGTTTAGACCTGGGTAGTTAAGTTGGGGTTCCCCCCCTGCACTGGGGATAGATAAAATTTTGCTTTGTTTTTGATTTTTGCTGCTTTTTGTTTGTTTAAAACTAAACAGGAATGAGGAAAGTTGAGGGTGGGGAAGCTCTTTCAAAACTGTAAGACAACCACCACCACATTTTCAAACAGCTCAAAGCTCATCTTGGTGCAATGACTTTATTGTTTACTTTAAATCTAGCTAAAGAACAATTGCCTCACAGTCAGTTCTGGGAAATAAAATAAAATGTTGAAATCTACCAAGATTGACATATGGTACACATAGATGATAAGATTATCTATTTCGTATCACATCTCCCTGGAATGATAACATTCTCATTGTGAAAAACATGGAAAAATCTGAGAAACCTGAAGAAAACCAATACCCAGAACCCTGTCAATCAGAGATGACCAAACATTATCAACAAGCTGGTAGAGTTATTTTCCTTTCTGTTTTTCAGGTATATATG
>NW_011385114.1:0-661 GCF_000754665.1 Bison bison bison
CTGGGTGGGACTAAAGGGAGTCAAGCCTCCTGAGGCGTTTGGAGAGAGGTCGCGAGGTTGGCCTCTAGGCCATGCAGGAGACGAAGGCCCTCATCTCCGCGATGACGGGGGAGTCTCGGGGTGGTTCTCGAGCGGCGGCCCCAGGGTGCGGTTTCTCACGAGGTACGACGGCGAGGTCAGTGAGCCTCTCGTGGGGCGCCAGGGAAGTCGGGTCTCCATGCGAGTGGCGAGGGGGAGCGCGTCATTGCTCTCGAGTCATGGTAGGGGAACCTGGCCTCGAGACGTGTGGAAGAAGGTCTCTCGAGGTCTTTCTCGGGTTGAGGCAGGAAACCCTGGCTTCCCTCGACTTGTGCAGGTGACCTCAGGGGGCTTCTCATGGTGGCTCTGAGAAGTCAGGGAAACTGGAGGTGGGGGGGGTGCCCCTCGGCACTCCACGTTGTTTGGTGCATTGGAAGAGGGCCTCATCTCCAGTTGAGGCAGGAACCTCAGGGTTCCTCTGATTTCAGACTCCGATCGCAGGGTCCCTGCAGACTGGGGACAGGAGAGTCAGGTCTCGTCTTGGGTTGAGGCATGGAACTCCGCTTGCCTCTCGAGGTGTCCCCGGGGAGAGAGGCCACTTGTCGAGCGGTATTTGGAACCTGGGGGTCTTTTCCGGACGATG
>NW_011385115.1:0-736 GCF_000754665.1 Bison bison bison
AGCGCGGCCCCAGTGTGCAGTTTCTCACGAGGTAGGACGGCGAGGTCAGTGAGCCTCTCAGGGGTCGCCATGGCGGCTGGGAACGCCCATTGCGTGCGCTCCTGGGTCCCCAAGGGTCGGCATCCAGTGGGCGCGGCGGAGGGGTCTGGACCACAGGTCAGGGAACTGGGACTGCGTGGAGCAGGGAACCACGTAGTCCGCCCTCTGTCGGCACAACCTGGCGGTCGCAGAAAGGCCTCGCCTTTGGGCTCAAGGCCTTTACCGCTCCACCTCTTTGCTGAAAGGTCAGAGCCGCGCGGTTTTCCCAAGCAGCCTAGTGTCCGCTGCAAGTCCAAGGGTCAGAACCCTGATCTCTGGCCGGCTGGCCCAGCCCTGCCTCTGGCACTTTGGAGGCCAGCGGGCCCTTGACCACCTGCTGGGATGGGAAAGGGAAGGGTCCACGAATTGCACCCTAGAAACTTAGTAGGGTGCATGGGTTTCAAAACCCGGTGGCCGCCCCGGCAGAAAACAAGGGAGGAGGGCACCCTGCTGCCCTTTCATGGCAGCATCTGTGGCTGTCCTGCTGAGGGGGCCTTTCCATGGGGACCGTGTGCAGTACAAGTTTAGTGTTTTGGAACCGAATAATTAGAACGTGTAAAAATTTTAAATGATGTGGTGGTTTGATTCAAACAAAACAAATCAAAACAAAAAACCAAGCTCCAAGTTTTTTGCAAATTTAGGTTTTAATATTGAAGGC
>NW_011385116.1:0-851 GCF_000754665.1 Bison bison bison
TCGAGAACAACCCCGAGACTCCCCCGTCATCGCGGAGATGAGGCCCTTCGTCTCCTGCATGGCCTAGAGGCCAACCTCGCGACCTCTCTCCAAACGCCTCAGGAGGCTTGACTCCCTTTAGTCCACCCAGTGAGCTGCAAGAGATACCCGTCGCGACTCGAGAGCAGAGCGGGGTTCTTTGCTTGCACTCGAGATGAATTCCTGTCTCCCCTGGTGCGTCTGGAATGCAACCCCGAGATCCCGGTCGCCCCTGGAGAGGAACATTGGCTTCTGGACACAAGCCTAGATGAGGTCTATTGGCCCTGCAGTCACTCGAGAGCAATCCCCAGCTTTCCTTCGCAACTCGAATGGAAGATTGGACTTCCCTGGGCCAACACAAGAGGCATCCTGAATTCCCGGTCGTAACTCGAGAATTCCGCCGCAACTCGAGAAAAACCACGTGGTTCCCCCGTCAACACAAGATGAAGCCCTTTCCCGCTACAGCGTCTCAGGAGAAATCCCACGTTAGGAATAGAGGTACAAACGGTACTTGGCACCCTTGAGGCGACCCACAAAGTTCCCCGACATCCCGGTCTCCCCCGAGAGGAGCACCGAGGTTTTCCGACACCACTTCCTCTGAGACCCTTCTACCCTCCTGATGTCGACAGGAGGGTCGACTCCCCTGCTTTGTCTGGAAGGGGTTCCCGACCTTCCGGTCGCACCTCAGGATGAGGCCGGTCTCACGACGACATTCCAGACGTGGCCTCGTGGGTGGTTCCACTTTCCAAAGGACCCCGATTTCCCGGTCCCCTCTTGATAAGAACCCGATGCCCGCACACCTCTGCGAACTGCACCCTGTGAGTGAAGTCAAC
>NW_011385117.1:0-737 GCF_000754665.1 Bison bison bison
AAGACGCACCTTTGCACTTCTGAACCCTACTGGCCACCTGATGACACGTCATCCTCCCGTGATCGTTAACTCTGGCCCTGATGGGAGAGAGCTGTGTTCACCCACCACTGATGTACTCTCTTTTAGCTAAAGAAGGAATCCATTCTAATCATGCTTTTTAGGTGGCTGGATTTACCAAACAGAAATACACGAATCCCAGTTAAATTTGAATTTTAGGGAAACAATGAAAACTTTTTTTTTTCTTTGTTTAGTAGAAGTCCATCTCCTGCAATACTTGGGATGTACTTATACTAAAAATTATTCACTGAAAACCAAATTTAACTAGATGTCTTGTGTTTTACCTGACAGGCTTACTCCCAGGTAAAGGGGTTCCCATTTTAGCTTCCCATCCTAGGAGTGGCACTTTGTCTTAGAAAGGAATGTATTTAGTCATCAAAATAAGGTCAGACTTACCTGCACGCCAGCCATGACTTGTGACATATTGATCACATGTTGAAATGATAATACTTTTTGTTTACTGGATTAAAATATAATTTGAAAATTAATTTCATCTGCTTCTTTATGTTTTTAAATGTGGTTACTAGAAAATTTAAGGTATCATATGGAGCTTGAGTTTGTAGTCCATAGTACACTTCACTGGACAGCTTTGGCCTAGAGCAAAAGCAATGCTGGGGGACCTAACGACCATCGGGCTGGGAGTGGGGCACCCCTCTCCCCAGAAAGAGTTAGACTCTCCC
>NW_011385118.1:0-827 GCF_000754665.1 Bison bison bison
CCACTCGCATGGAGACCCGACTTCCCTGGCGCCCCACGAGAGGCTCACTGACCTCGCCTTCGTACCTCGTGAGAAACCGCACCCTGGGGCCGCCGCTCGAGAACCACCCCGAGACTCCCCCGTCATCGCGGAGATGAGGGCCTTCGTCTCCTGCATGGCCTAGAGGCCAACCTCGCGACCTCTATCCAAATGCCTCAGGAGGCTTGACTCCCTTTAGTCCACCCAGTGAGCTCCCAGAAGTACCCGTCGCGACTCGAGAGCAGAGCGGGGTTCTTTGCTTCCACTCGAGATGAATGCCTGTCTCCCCGGGTGCATCTGGAATGCAACCCCGAGATCCCGGTCGCCCCTGTAGAGGAACATTGGCTTCTGGACACAAGCCCAGAGGAGGCCTATTGGCCCTGCAGTCACTCGAGAGCAATCCCCAGCTTTCCTTCGCAACTCGAATGGAAGATTGGACTTCCCTGGGCCAACACAAGAGGCATCCCGAATTCCCCGTCGTAACTCGAGAATCCCGCCGCAACTCGAGAAAAACCACGTGGTTCCCCCGTCATCGCAAGACGAAACCCCTTCCCGCTACAGCGTCTCAGGAGAAGTCCCACGTTAGGAATTGGAGGTCGAAACGGTACTTGGCACCCTTGATGCGCCCCCACAAAGTTCCGCGGCATCCCGGTCTCCCTGGAGAGGAACACCGAGGTTTTCCGGCACCACTTCCTCTGAGCCCCTTCTACCCTCCTGATCTCGACAGGAGGGACGACTCCCCTGCTTTGTCTGGAAGGGGTTCCCGACCTTCCGGTGGCACCTCAGGATGAGGCCGGTCTCACGACGAC
>NW_011385119.1:0-972 GCF_000754665.1 Bison bison bison
TCCCCCGGCGCTCTCACCTTTGCTTATTCTCGTTGAGCTGCCGCTCGAACTCGTCGAAGTCCGACAGTCCTGAGGCGGCCGCGTAGGGCGCTGTGCAGCTTTCGCTTCGCCTTGCCGCGCGCCCGCTCCGGCCGCTTCGGCTACTTCCGCCGCTAGCTTCGGCTACTTCCGGCCGCCGCCGGCGCTCCGCCACCTCCTACCTAATCAAGGCCTGGCTGCCCGCCCCGCCCCGCCCCGGCTCCGCCCCTCCCCGCCTGCGCGCCCGCAAGGTGTCCCTCCCCCCAGGGTCTGGCTCCGAAACGCGTCGGCTATTTCCGGACCGTAGAGGAAAGCGTCTGGAGCGGGGACTACGGCTGCTTCCGAAAACACCCGAAGTGAGGGTTTCACGGACTCTCCCAAGTTTTCGTAACTTTTCGGATATTAGCTCTTCCACGTTCGGATGTTTTCGGAGGTCCTCGCGTTCCTCTGCACCCAGGCCCCTCTGAGGATCCGGCTTCTTCTGAAAATTCAAACCGTCCCTTTGACTGCGCTGATTCTCCCCGCTCTTCTCCGCCGGCCCAGTCCAAGCGAATCGGCTACTTCCGACAGTCCTAACCGTCCCGGATTCGGCACTTTCCGAAGGTTTCCAGCGCTCGCCTTCGGACCCAGTCAGAGATCAAGCTGTTTCCAAACTTCGGCTCCTTCCGGAGATTCCAGTGGCACCCTCCTCCCCTTCCGGAGAACTTCGGCTCCTTCCGCCACCACTTCGGGATGACCCCCCCCCCGATCACGGGTGACAGCTTCGGCTTTTTCCGTCAGTGCTTCGGCTCCTTCCGGCTCCGGGAACCGAAAAGGGAGGGAGGACGGAGGCGAGGTGGGTCAGGGGAGAGGAAACGGAGAAGGGCAGCGTCCCAGCTCTCGGCACCTGACTCTCCGGGTGGGGAAAGGGGAGGAAAAAAAGGGCCGACTCCTGCGGAGGGCCTAAGAAGGCTG
>NW_011385120.1:0-868 GCF_000754665.1 Bison bison bison
GAGACGAAGGCCCTTGCCGGGGACCAGCCCCGGCTGATCCAGGGTATTCGAAGGAGAGACGGCATAGGCGAGGATCAGGATACTATAGCTTCAATTAGATATTAATTAAAGATATAAAGAGTAATAGAATAAGGATAGCTCAGTAGGAAAATTCAGTGGAGAAAAGAGGCTGAGTAGCTTGGTTTACGCGGGAGACCAATAAAACTTCAAGACAAGAAGTTTGCACCACTTACGTAGGCCGCAGGCGTCCTTCCGTTCTCCCGAAGGAGAGGAGACACTGAGGCCTCCCGGTCGGATCTTAGAAGCCCAGGCATAATTAGTAAGCATGGTGGGTTCCGCGCTCCAGATGGAGACTCAGCCAGAGTGGGAGAGAGAGCGACAGTGGGGGAACCAGTATTTCGAGAAACTGATCCCAAATTCTTTATTTTCCAGAGTCTGTTTTTATACACTGAGATGTTATACAAAAGTCACGTGGGAACAGCAGTCCTGACTTTTATTAAAGTCAGGTGCTTCACACAAATGTATACAGAGGTCTTAGGGCTGTTACATCATCTTCTGGCCCAGGGGGGGCCTGCTGACAATTTACGACCCTCTCCTTGTGACAGCGGTCAGTCAATCAGGACACTTATTTCTCCAGGGCTGATTAGTCTCAAAACAGACGCCACCCAAGTAAAGTTACATTCCTACAGGGTGAGGGTGTAGTGGGTTTTAGTTAAGGAAAGAATTTACTTAGCCTAAGGTCTAACGTGATTAATATCAAAGGTTAATACTTATTTCTTCTATATATTCATTAATGTGTGTAAGGGCAGGGGGATGTGGAGACGTAGCAACAAACATTGGCTCAACAAATGAAAAACCCTTCACCAAC
>NW_011385121.1:0-542 GCF_000754665.1 Bison bison bison
GCCACGTGTCAGGCGTTCTCGAACCTCCTGGGGTCGTGGGCCGCTCTCGCCTGAGGCGAGGTGGGGGGCGGAGGTTGCCGGTGAGGCTTAAAGCGGGCCCCTCTGGTGACTGTCCTCGCCGTGCCTTCCCCCCGCTCCACCTTGGCTCATCCGATCGATGTGGTGTGGTCGTGCTCTCCCGGGCCGGGCCTAAGCCGTGCCAGACGAGGGACAGGTGTTCCCGGTGAACGTGTCTGCTCTTCTCGGTCTGTCCGCGGGGCCCCTGCCTGACTTTTTTCCCCCGGCCGTCGGGGAGGGGGAGGAAGGCGGGGGCTGGGTTGCGGCCTCTGGCCCCTGACCTTCGGTCTCCTGTCCCCGCCTCGGGTGGCGTCAGTGGGGGCCGTGGGTCTTCTGACACAGCAGATGCTCTCGCTTCGCCTTCCCGGCGTGTGCTCCGCGAGCGGCCCTCCCCGCGGTGGGGAGGGCTGGTACCGCTGCCGCGCTGCGCCCCCCCCGCGCGGGTGCGCGAGCGTGCCTCGTTGGACCCTCGGTGGTGCCCCTGG
>NW_011385122.1:0-854 GCF_000754665.1 Bison bison bison
GACCTCATCTAGGCTTGTGTCCAGAAGCCAATGTTCCTCTCCAGGGGCGACAGGGATCTCGGGATTGCATTCCAGACGCACCCGGGGAGACAGGCATTCATCTCGAGTGGAAGCAAAGAACCCCGCTCTGCTCTAGAATCGCGACGGGTATCTCTTGGAGCTCACTGGGTGGACTCAAGGGAGTCAAGCCTCCTGAGGCGTTTGGACAGAGGTCGCGAGATTGGTCTCTAGGCCATGCAGGAGACGAAGGCCCTCATCTCTCGATGACGGGGGAATCTCGGGGTTGTTCTCGAGCGGCGGCCCCAGTGTGCGGTTTCTCAAGAGGTACGACGGCGAAGTCAGTGAGCCTCTCGTGGGGCGCCAGGGAAGTCGGGGCTCCATCCGAGTGGCAAGGGGGAGCGCGTCACTGGTCCCGAGCCATGGTAGGGGAATCTGGCCTCAGGACGCGTTGAAGAAGGTCTCTCGAGGTCTTTCTCGGTTTGAGGCAGGAAACCCTGGGTTCCCTCGACTTGTGCAGGTGACCTCAGGGGGCTTCTCATGGTGGCTCTGAGAAGCCAGGGAAACTGGAGGTGGGAGGGGCCTCTCGGGACCCCACTGGGTTTGGTGCATTGGAAGAGGGCCTCATCTCCAGTTGAGGCAGGAACCGCAGGGTACCTCTGATTTCAGACTCCGATCACAGGGTCCCTGCAGACTGGGGACAGGAAAGTCAGGCCACGTCTTGGGTTGAGGCATGGAACTCCGCTTGCCTCTCGAGATGTCCCCGGGGAGAGAGGCCGCTTGTCCAGCTGTATTTGGAACCTGGGGTTTTTTCCGAACGATGCACGGAAAAACTGCCCCTTCGTGTGGACTTCATT
>NW_011385123.1:0-810 GCF_000754665.1 Bison bison bison
TCCACATTCCAAAGGACCCGATTTCCCGGTCCCTCTTGATAAGAACCCGATGCCGTACACCTCTTCGAACTCCACCCTGTGAATGAAGTCAACACGAACGGGGCCAGTGACTCGCCCGTGCTTCGTCGGGAAAAGACCCCCAGGTTCCAAATACCGCTCGTACAAGTGGCCTGTCTCCCCGGGAACACCTCGAGAGGCAAGCGGAGTTCCATGCCTCAACCCAAGACGAGGCCTGACTCTCCTGTCCCAAGTCTGCAGGGACCTTGCGATCGGAGTCTGAAGTCAGAGGAACCCTGAGGTTCCTGCCTCAACTGGAGATGAGGCCCTCTTCCAATGCACCAAACCCAGTGGAGTCCCGAGAGGCCCCTCCCAACTCCACTTTCCCTGACGTCTCAGAGCCACCATGAGATGCCCCCTGAGGTCACCTGCACAAGTCAAGGGAAGCCAGGGTTTCTGCCTCAACCCGAGAAAGACCTCGAGAGACCTTCTTCAACACGTCTCGAGGCCAGATTCCCCTACCAGGACTCGAGAGCAATGACGCGCTCCACCTCATCACTCGCATGGAGGCCCGACTTCCCTGGCGCCCCACGAGAGGCTCACTGACCTCGCCGTCGTACCTAGGGAGAAACCGCACACTGCGGCCGCCGCTCGAGAACAACCCTGAGTCTCCCCCATCATCGCGAGTTGAGGGCCTTCGTCTCCTGTATGGCCTAGAGACCAATCTCTCGACCTGTCTCCAACGCCTCAGGAGGCTTGAGTCCCTGTAGTCCACACAGTGAGCTCCAAGAGATACCCGTCGCAGACTCGAGA
>NW_011385124.1:0-1018 GCF_000754665.1 Bison bison bison
CACTCCAGTATTCTTGCCTGGAGAATCCCATGGACAGAGGAACCTGGTGGCTACAGTCCATGGGGTTGCAAAAGTGGGACACAACTTAGCGACTAAACTACCACCACCATCACCACATAGTCACCATGCTGTACTTAAGGTCTCTAGAACTTATTCCTTTTATAACTGAAGGTTTGTACCCTTTGATCAATATCTCCACACTTCCCTCCTCCCCAACTTTGGCTAACCACTACTCTATTCAGGGAAGTATTTTTTTAAAAGGTCTGTTAGTCATTTTTTCAGCTCAAAAACCTTCAGAGACTCGATAATGGCTACAGAATCCTTAGCATGCTAGTCTAGGTACACCATGAATTTACCTTTTTGGTTCATCCTCCTTCCTCTCCCTTCATGCACTATCTGTACAGACACACTGAACTTCAGATCAGAGAATGTGGTACAAAACTGGTGCTTCTCTGCTAATGTGGTTTTCTGAATGTGCTCACCTGAATCCTAAACTCAGTAGTGCACAGTAGGTGCTCAATAAAACCTTGTCTCAATCAGCAGAATGAATGAACACAACAGTGGAGGTGAGTGGTTTAAGGATTAAAGCTAGTGGCAAAGAAGGTACAACTCAACATTAGGAACCGAGCACTGGGGTTAGACTCAGGATAATCGGGTTTTTATTTGGTGTTTACAGAGCAGAACACGGTTGAGTTTCTCCACTAACACACAGCTCACCCATTGTATGCTGCAGTATCATCAGAGAAGGAAATAGAGATTACCAGGAAATGATCAGGAAATAGGGTACGGATGTGAGAGTTGGACTGTGAAGAAGGCTGAGCACCGAAGAATTGATGCTTTTGAACTGTGGTGTTGGAGAAGACTCTTGAGAGTCCCTTGGACTGCAAGGAGATCCAACCAGTCCATTCTGAAGGAGATCAGCCCTGGGATTTCTTTGGAAGGAATGATGCTAAAGCTGAAAGTCCAGTACCTTGGCCACCTCATGTGAAGAGTTGACTCATTGGAAAGGACTCTGATG
>NW_011385125.1:0-765 GCF_000754665.1 Bison bison bison
AGTCCGCAGGGACCCTGCCATCGGAGTCTGAAATCAGAGGACCCTGAGGTCCTGCCTCAACTGGAGATGAGGCCCTCTTCCAATGCACCAACCCCCGTGGAGTCCCGAGAGGCCCCTCCCACCTCCAGTTTCCCTGACTTCTCAGAGCCACCATGAGAAGCCCCCTGAGGTCACCTGCACAATCGAGGGAAGCAAGGGCTTCCTGCCTCAACCCGAGAAAGACCTCGAGAGACCTTCTTCAACACGTCTCGAGGCCCGATTCCCCTTCCATGACTCGAGAGCAATGACGCGCTCCCCCTCGCCACTCGCATGGAGACCCGACTTCCCTGGCGCCCCACGAGAGGCTCACTGACCTCGCCGTCGTACCTCGTGAGAAACCGCACCCTGGGGCCGCCGCTCGAGAACCACCCCGAGACTCCCCCGTCATCGCGGAGATGAGGGCCTTCGTCTCCTGCATGGCCTAGAGGCCAATCTCGTGACCTCTCTCCAAACGCCTCAGGAGTCTTGACTCCCTTTAGGCCACCCAGTGAGCTCCAAGAGATACCCGTCGCGACTCGAGAGCAGAGCGGGGTTCTTTGCTTCCACTCGAGATGAATGCCTGTCTCCCCGGGTGCGTCTGGAATGCAACCCCGAGATCCCGGTCGTCCCTGGAGAGGAACATTGGCTTCTGGACACAAGCCTAGATGAGGTCTATTGGCCCTGCAGACACTCGAGAGCAATCCCCAGCCTTTCCTCCGCAGCTCGAATGGAAGATTGGACTTCCCT
>NW_011385126.1:0-521 GCF_000754665.1 Bison bison bison
AAGAGTACTGGAGTGGGGTGCCGTGGCCTTCTCCTGCTGGAAGAGGTAGATAACAGTAATTGTCTTAAAGAGCTTCAGTGAACTGATCTTCCACTGGGGTGCCCAGAACACAATGGGAAAATCCCTTCAATAAACGGTGCTGGAAGAGCCAGATGACAGCAGGCAGGAGGGTGAAGCTGGACCCTCAGCTCAAACTATAAGTGAAATCATCTCAAAACGCAGCAGAGACACAGGGCCGGAAACGATGAAAGAACAAGAGGAAGACACAGGGGGAGCGTCGTGACATGGTGTGGACAAGGGTTCTTTGGATATGACACCAAAAGCACAGGCAGCAAAGACAGAACCAGACCAGGGGGATCCGGTAAATAAAACCCACACAACAAAGGAAACAGTCACAGGAAAGGCAATGGGTGCAACGGGAGAAGATGTGTGCAAACCACACATCTGATAAGGAGCTACTTCTCAAATATACAAGGAGCTCACACAACTCAACGCAAAGTAACACCAACCCGGTTTTTAAA
>NW_011385127.1:0-627 GCF_000754665.1 Bison bison bison
GTCCATAGTTCATCAAGCACTCTATCTATCAGATGTAGGCCCTAAATCTATTTCTCACTTCCACTGTATAATCATAAGGGATTTGATTTAGGTCATACCTGAATGGTCTAGTGGTTTTCCCTACTTTCTTCAATTTAAGGAATTCATGATCTGAGCCACAGTCAGCTCCTGGTCTTGTTTTTGTTGACTGTATAGAGCTTCTCCATCTTTGGCTGCAAAGAATATAATCAATCTGATTTTGGTGTTGACCATCTGGTGATGCCCATGTGTAGAGTCTTCTCATGTGTTGTTGGAAGAGGGTGTTTGCTATGACCAGTGCATTGTCTTGGCAAAACTCTATTAGTCTTTGTCCTGTTTCATTCTGTATTCCAAGGCCAAATTTGCCTGTTACTCCAGGTGTTTCTTGACTTCCTACTTTTCCATTCCAGTCCCCTATAATGAAAACGACATCTTTTTTGGGTGTTAGTTCTAAAGGTCTCGGAGGTCTTCATAGAACCGTTCAACTTCAGCTTCTTCAGCGTTACTGGTTGGGGCATAGACTTGGACTACTGTGATATTGAATGGTTTGCCTTGGAAATGAACAGAGATCATTTTGTCATTTTTGAGTATTGCATCCAAGTACTGCAT
>NW_011385128.1:0-1067 GCF_000754665.1 Bison bison bison
ACTCCCCTGCTTTGTCTGGAAGGGGTTCCCGACCTTCCGGTCGCACCTCAGGATGAGGCCGGTCTCACGACGACATTCCAGACGTGGCCTCGTGGGTGTTTCCTCATTGCGAAAGACCCCGATTTCCCGGTCCGCTATTGATAAGAACCCGATGCTCGGACACCTCTCCGAACTCCACCCAGTGAATGACGTCAACACGAAGGGGCAGTGACTCTCACATGCATCGTCCAGAAAAACCCCCAGTTCCAAAAAGAGCTCGACAAGTGGCCTCTCTCCCCGGGGACACCTCGAGAGGCAAGCGGAGTTCCATGCCACAATCAAAGACGAGGCCTGACTCTCCTGTCCCCAGTCTGCAGGGACCCTGCGATCGGAGTCTGAAATCAGAGGAACCCTGAGGTTCCTGCCTCAAATGGAGATGAGTCCCTCTTCCAATGCACCAAACCCAGTGGAGTCTCGAGAGGCCCCTCCCACCTCCAGTTTCCCTGACTTCTCAGAGCCACCATGAGAAGCCCCCTGAGGTCACCTGCACAAGTCGAGGGAAGCCAGGGTTTCCTGCCTCATCCCGAGAAATATCTCGAGAGACCTTCTTCAACACGTCTCGAGGCCAGATTCCCCTACCATGACTCGAGAGCAATGACGCGCTCCCCCTACTCGCATGGAGACCCGACATCCCTTGCGCCCCACGAGAGGCTCACTGACCTCGCCATTGTACCTCTTGAGAATCCGCACACTGGAGCCGCCGCTAGAGAACAACTCCGAGACTCCCCCGTCATCGCGAGATGAGGGCCTTCGTCTCCTGCATGGCCTAGAGACCAATCTCGCGACCTCTCTCCAAACGCCTCAGGAGGTTTGACTCCCTTTACTCCACCCAGTGAGCTCCAAGAGATACCCGTCGCGACTCCAGAGCAGAGCGGGGTTCTTTGCTTCCACTCGAGATGAATGCCTGTCTCCCCGGGTGCGTCTGGAATGCAACCCCTAGATCCCTGTCGCCCCTGGAGAGGAACATTGGCTTCTGGACAGAAGCCTAGATGAGGTCTATTGGCCCTGATGTCACTCGAGAGCAATCC
>NW_011385129.1:0-890 GCF_000754665.1 Bison bison bison
GAAAACCTCAGTGTTCCTCTCGAGGGAGACCGGGATTCCGGGGAACTTTGTGGGTCGCATCAAGGGTGCCAAGTGCCCTTTCGACCTCCAATTCCTAAAGGGGGACTTCTCCTGAGACGCTGTAGCGGGAAAGGGCTTCATCTTGCGATGACGGGGGAACCACGTGGTTTTTCTCGAGTTACGGCGGGATTCTCGAGTTACGACGGGGAATTCAGGCTGCCTCTTGTGTTGGCCCAGGCAAGTCCAATCTTCCATTCGAGTTGCGAAGGAAAGCTGGGGATTGCTCTCGAGTGACTGCAGGGCCAATAGACCTCATCTAGGCTTGTGTCCAGAAGCCAATGTTCCGCTCCAGGGGCGACAGGTATCTCGGGGTTGCATTCCAGACGCACCCGGGGAGACAGGCATTCATCTCGAGTGGAAGCAAAGAACCCCGCTCTGCTCTCGAATCGCGACGGGTATCTCTTGGAGCTCACTCGGTGGACCCAAGGGAGTCAAGCCTCCTGAGGCGTTTGGAGAGAGGTCGCGAGATTGGTCTCTAGGCCATGCAGGAGACGAAGGCCCTCATCTCTCGATGACGGGGGAATCTCGGGGTTGTTCTCGAGCGGCGGCCCCAGTGTGCGGTTTCTCACGAGGAACGACGGCGAGGTCAGTGAGCCTCTCGTGGGGCGCCAGGGAAGTCAGGTCTCCATGCGAGTGGCGAGGAGGAGCGCGTCACTGCTCCCGAGCAATGGTAGGGGAATCTGGCCTCGAGACGTGTTGAAGAAGGTCTCTCGAGGTCTTTCTCGGGTTGAGGCAGGAAACCCTGGGTTCCCTCGACTTGTGCAGGTGACCTCAGGGGGGCTTCGTCATGGTGGCTCTGAGAAGCCAGGGAAACTGGAGGTGGGAGGGGG
>NW_011385130.1:0-1040 GCF_000754665.1 Bison bison bison
GGAGCAATTAAATGGAAAACCATTAGTCAAATGGAAGGACCTCCTCTCCAGACAGTGGAAGGGTCCTGACCCCTTATTAACTATCGGTCGAGGATGTGCTTGCATTTTTCCACAGGACGCAGATTCTCCAATTTAGATCCAGGACAGGTTGATTCGCCATGTTGCAGACCCCCAGACATCCAGTTCCCCCATTGCTTCGATCACAAAAAGAGGAGCCCGCCGGAAGGGGAGGCAAGATAAACATCGAGATCCCGGCAAGACTGACAGGGCTGCTGCAGTGCGAACTCCAACCAGAAAATAATTCTACTTTATTCTGTTTTGGCTTGTCTACCCTTTCCTTATGTTTTTCTCTTTACCAATTGATTCTGGAAAACTTAATGTACATGTGACTTTCACTGGTGGACCAATGTAGTGACTTGTGAACAATGCGTGCTCTCATCTTGTTTAAACCTCAGTATAATGTTTGCTCCTTTGTAGTGTTACAACGTCCACCTTATCTTATGATGTAACCACTTATTCATATAACTATAGTCTTGCTGTGTTAAAACAACTACAAGATTTAATGTGATCATGACGATTTGTGGGTACTTATTTTAGGAATAGCAGCTTTAATAGCAGCAATTACTTCTGTTACTGTGGCAGCAATATCATTGACTCAACAAGTGCATACTGCCCAATATGTTGATGCTATGTCTAAAAATGTCTCTTTAAGTCTAGCAACACAGGAAGTTATAGATAGAAAATTGGAGATGAGAGTAGATGCCTTAGAAGAGGCAATAATGCATACTGGGACTGAGTTACAGGCTTTAAAAGTTAAAATGGCTCTGTCTTGCCACGCTGATTACTGGTGGATATGCGTGACATCTTTAAAGGTAAATGAGACAGATTATGAATGGGAAAAAATCAAAAATCGTATCTCAGGTATTTGGAACAGCTCTGACATTGGTCTGGACTTAGGGAAATTTCATAATCAAATACAGACCCTGGAACACTGTCGACTGGATTTTACCACCGCTGGAGCAGCTAATGTACTTTTTTCC
>NW_011385131.1:0-598 GCF_000754665.1 Bison bison bison
AATAGCCAAGTCACGGAAACAACTTAACACTAACTGACAGATAAATGAATAAAGAAAGTACGGTATTATAAATAAATACAATGAAATATTATTCGGTCATAAAAAATGAAATCTTTCCATTTGCCACTGCCACTACATGGATGGACCTTGAGGGCATGACGCTAAGTGAAATAAGTCTAACAGAGAAAGAGGAATACCATATGATTTTACACTTGGAATCTTAAAAAGAAAACAAGCTCATAGATCCAGAGAACAGATTTGTGTTTACTTACCAGAGGTGGGGGGTGGAGCTCAGCAAAATGTGTAAAGGGGTAAAAGGCACAAGTACAGATTTTCAGTTACAAATAAATCACATGGATGTAATGTACAGCATGGTGACTATAATAAAAAAATCATGTATTGCATATTTGACAGTTGCTATGACAGTAGATCTTTTTTTAAAATTTTATTTTATTTTTTAACTTTACAATATTGTATT
This sequence comes from Bison bison bison, assembly GCF_000754665.1. Classification (NCBI taxonomy): domain Eukaryota; kingdom Metazoa; phylum Chordata; class Mammalia; order Artiodactyla; family Bovidae; genus Bison; species Bison bison. The sequence goes on from NW_011385131.1 coordinate 479, forward strand.
GGTTTTGCCATCTATCAAAATGAATCCGCCACAGGTATACATGTGTTCCCCAAAAGTACTCATCACAAGAAAAACATTGTTTTGGTAGCTATGTGTAGTAATGGACGCTAACTAGATTTC
>NW_011385132.1:0-532 GCF_000754665.1 Bison bison bison
CCCACTCGAGAAGGTGTCTAGGGTGAGGCACCTTTCGCTATTCGAGAGGGCGCCTGCGGCCTACGTAAGTGGTGCAAACTTCTTGTCTTGAAGTTTGATTGGTCTTCCGCGTAAACCAAGCTACTCAGTCTCTTTTCTCCACCGAATTTTCCTACTGAGCTCTCCTCATACTATTATTCTTGACATCTCTGATTAGCATATAAATAGTCGCCTAGGCCATCTCTCCTTCGAATACCCTGGATCAGTTGGGGCTGGTCCCCGGCAGGTGGCGACCGAACAGGGACCTCAGGAGGCAATACTCAAAGAGCTGAGCAGACACGAACCTGGCAATCAGCAGGCAATAAGCATGGAGCTCAGCAGGGACGAATCATGCTGCTCAACTGGCAATAATCAAGCACGTGACCACGCAGGGATCACGCAGCTCAGCTGGCAAGTGTCAAGCAGATGAGCCGACAGGAATCACGCAGCTCAGATGGCAATTGTCATGCAGATGAGCCGGCAGGAATCACGCAGCTCAGCAGGCCCTGATCAC
>NW_011385133.1:0-551 GCF_000754665.1 Bison bison bison
GGAAAGTGAATGACCAACCTAGATAGGATATTAAAAAGCAGAGACATTACTTTGCCAACAAAGGTCCATCTAGTCAAGGCTATGGTTTTTCCAGTGGTCATGTTTGGATATGAAAGTTGGGATGTGAAGAAAGCCGAGCGCTGAAGAATTGATGCTTTTGAGCTGTGGTGTTGGAGAAGACTCTTGAGAGTGAGTCCCTTGGACTGCAGGGAGATGCAACCAGTCCATTCTAAAGGAGATCAGTCCTGGGTGTTCATTGGAAGGACTGATGCTAAAGCTGAAACTCCAGTACTTTGGCCACCTCAAGTGAAGAGTTGACTCACTGGAAAAGACTCTGATGCTGGGAGGGATTGGGGGCAGGAGGAGAAGGGGACGACAGAGGATGAGATAGCTGGATGGCTTCACCGACTCGATGGACATGAGTTTGGTGAACTCCAAGTGTTGGTGATGGACAGGGGGGCCTGGCGTGCTGCGATTCATGGGATCACAAAGAGTCGGACACGACTGAGCGACTGAACTGAACTGAACTGACACAATATCCTTTCTGTGTT
>NW_011385134.1:0-675 GCF_000754665.1 Bison bison bison
ATGTATTCCTTTGATAATTTTGAAAGGAGAAGAAAATCAATAAAAAAAAAAAGAGTTGCCCAGGGAGAGCCTGTCCAATAAACCGCCTGTGTGAGGAAAGTGGGTTTAGGGGATCTGCCCTCCAGTATAGGGGCTTCTTCCACAACATGGCAGAGTCACAGGGGCAAAACCTAAGTCTGTGGGTCCCAAGCAGAAGTGCTGTTGGTCGGGCATGCCATGGGTCATGGATCTGATTTCAGATCCGGTTTGCCTAGCAACTGCTTGGTGTATAGGATGGTATGCTTTAGCAGGAGGAGCGCTGGGTTCAGGGTCACAGGGCCTGGGCTGGAATCCAGCTCAGCTCTGTGGGCCTTGGTGCAGCTTGTGTAAACTGTGTATAATAATATCCAGTTCACAGTGTTGCTCTGAGGTTACATGGGAAGCCGTGCTGGTGTCAGCCTCGGGGTCCATGATTTCCTAGGCAGGCCATTGATGTCATGAAAGATGACTAAATGGGTCACAGAACTGGACCCCGACCTCCTGACCCCTCACTCAATGTTCTTTCCATTAAGCCCCAATGTCCTGTTTGCCCAGGTCCTTGCTTGGATAGGAGGCACAATGTGACATGGTCAGCCCAAACTTGGAGCTGCGTTCAAGATGCCCTTGAATTTGTGTTTATTGAGCCTCTAACTTGTG
>NW_011385135.1:0-834 GCF_000754665.1 Bison bison bison
CGAGATGAATGCCTGTCTCCCCGGGTGCGTCTGGAATGCAACCCCGAGATCCCTGTCGCCCCTGGAGAGGAACATTGGCTTCTGGACACAAGCCTAGATGAGGTCTATTGGCCCTGCAGTCACTCGAGAGCAATCCCCAGCTTTCCTTCGCAACTCGAATGGAAGATTGGACTTGCCTGGGCCAACACAAGAGGCAGCCTGAATTCCCCGTCGTAACTCGAGAATCCCGCCGTAACTCGAGAAAAACCACGTGGCTCCCCCGTCATTGCAAGATGAAGCCCTTTCCCGCTACAGCGTCTCAGGAGAAGTCCCACGTTCGGAATTGGAGGTCAAAAGGGCACTTGGCACCCTTGATGCGAACCGCAAAGTTCCCCGAAATCCCGGTCTCCCTCGAGAGGAACACTGAGATTTTCCGGCACCCCTCCTCTGAGCCCTTTCTCCCCTCCTGATCTGGACAGGAGGGTCGACTCCCCTGCTTTGTCTGGAAGGGGTTCCTCGACCTTCCGGTCGCACCTCAGGATGAGGCCGGTCTCACGAAGACATTCCAGACGTGGCCTCGTGGGTGGTTCCACATTCCGTAGGACCCCGATTTTCCGGTCCCCTCTTGATAAGAACCCGAGGCCCGGACACCTCTCCGAACTCCACCCTGTGAATGAAGTCAACACGAAGGGGCAGTTTTTCCGTGCATCGTTCGGAAGAAACCCCAGGTTCCAAATACAGCTCAACAAGCGGCCTCTCTCCCCGGGGACATCTCGAGAGGCAAGCGGAGTTCCATGCCTCAACCCAAGACGAGGCCTGACTCTCCTGTCCCCAGTCTGCAGGGACCCTGCGATC
>NW_011385136.1:0-747 GCF_000754665.1 Bison bison bison
CTGATTTCAGACTCCGATCCCAGGGTCCCTGCAGACTTGGGAAAGGAGAGTCAGGCCTCGTCTTGGGTTGAGGCATGGAACTCCGCTTGCCTCTCGAGGTGTTCCCGGGGAGACAGGCCACTTGTCGAGCGGTATTTGGAACCTGGGTTTTTTTTCCCGACGTTGCACGGGCGAGGCACTACCCCTTCGTGTTGACTTCATTCACAGGGTGGAGTTTGAAGAGGTGTCCGGGCATCGGGTTCTTATCAAGAGGGGACCGGGAAATTGGGGTCCTTCGGAATGTGGAACCACCCACGAGGCCACGTCTGGAATGTCGTCGTGAGACCGGCCTCATCCTGAGGTGCGACCGGAAGGTCGGGAACCCCTTCCAGACAAAGCAGAGGAGTCGACCCTCATGTCCAGATCAGGAGGGTAGAAGAGGCTCAGAGGAAGTGGTGCCGGAAAACTTCGGTGTTCCTCTCGAGGGAGACCGGGATGTCGGGGCAATTTGTGGGTCGCATCAAGGGTTCCAAGTACCGTTTCGACCTCCAATTCCTAAAGTGCGACTTCTCCTGAAACGCTGTAGCGGCACAGGGCTACATCTTGCGATGACGGGGGAACCACGTGGATTTTCTCGAGTTGCGGCAGGATTCTCGAGTTACGACGGGGAATTCAGGATGCCTCTTGTGTTGGCCCAGGGAAGTCCAATCTTCCATTCGAGTTGCGAAGGAAGCTGGGGATTGCTCTCGAGTGACTGCAGGGGCCAAT
>NW_011385137.1:0-706 GCF_000754665.1 Bison bison bison
CCACTCGACATGAATGCCTGTCTCCCCGGGTGTGTGTGGAATGCAACCCTGAGATCCCTGTCGCCCCTGGAGAGGAACATTGGCTTCTGGACAGAAGCCTAGATGAGGTCTATTGGCCCTGCAGTCACTCGAGAGCAATCCCCAGCTTTCCTTCGCAACTCGAATGGATGATTGGTCTTCCCTGGGCCAACACAAGAGGCATCCTGAATTCCCCGTCGTAACTCGAGAATCCTGCTACACCTCGAGAAAAACCACGTGGTTCCCCCGTCACCGCAAGATGTAGCCCTGTGCCGCTACAGCGTCTCAGGAGAAGTCCCACTTTAGGAATTGGAGTTCGAAACGGTACTTGTCACCCTTGATGCGACCCACAAAGCGCCCCGACATCCCGGTCTCCCTCGAGAGGAACACCGAAGTTTTCCGGCACCACTTCCTCTGAGCCTCTTCTACCCTCCTGATCTGGACATGAGGGTCGACTCCTCTGCTTTGTCTGGAAGGGGTTCCCGACCATCCGATCGCACCTCAGGATGAGGCCGGTCTCACGACGACATTCCAGACGTGGCCTCGTGGGTGGTTCCACATTCCGAAGGACCCCGATTTCCCGGTCCCTCTTGATAAGAACCCGATGCCCGGACACCTCTTCGAACTCCACCCTGTGAATGAAGTCAACACGAAGGGGTAGTGACTCGCCCGTGCATCGTCGGGAAAA
>NW_011385138.1:0-752 GCF_000754665.1 Bison bison bison
TACCAAATTCTTCCTTAAGTTTCAGTCATTCAGATAAAAACATATTTAATAAAAGTTACTAAGTCTTAGACACTGCAACTGGGAGCTAGACAAAAAAAGACAGCTGGGATTTTTAAAAATAAAGTTTCTGTACTAATTTTACTATTTTAAAAATACAATGTGTTTCTTACAAAAAAATCAGAAAACACAAACATTAAATGAAAAACACAGAAAACACAACAAATTGTGTAATTCAAGAACAATCACTGTTGGTCTTGACAAAAATCTTTCCAGATCACTTACACTACATGAACATGAATACACTTCTTTTCTTCAACAAAAACAGGATGATACCATATATAGTATTTTATTATGTCTTCCTATTTTTTCCTATTAATTAATGTATCAGATTTGGCTTCCCTGGTGGCTCAGTAGTAAAGAATCCACCTGCCAAGCAGGAGACTCTGGTTCAATCCCTGGCTCAGGGAGATTCCCTGGAGGAGGAAATGGCAAAGCCACTCCAGTATTCTTGCCTGGGAAATCCCACTGACAGAGAAGCCTGGAGGGATCCATCAAGTATAACCATTAGAATTTGACAGGCAAAGATGGAGATGAGATGATTATTTAAGCAGAAAGAGAATGAGAGGTCTAGAGATGAGAAAGCGGGTTTGTTTTAGTCCTTTACTTTACTTTACTACTTACACGTGTAAACGCATACTGTCGAAAGCTTCAAGTCACTTTGACCTTTCCCCGCTCCAAAAAAAAAAGGGGCC
>NW_011385139.1:0-1269 GCF_000754665.1 Bison bison bison
CGGTCTCACGAAGACATTCCAGACGTGGCCTCATGGGGGGTTCCACGTTCCGTAGGACCCCGATTTCCCGGTCCCCTCTTGGAAGAACCCGATGCCCGGACACCTCTCCGAACTCCACCCTGTGAATGAAGTCAACACGAAGGGGCAGTTTTTCCGTGCATCGTTCGGAAAAAACCCCAGGTTCCAAATACAGCTCGACAAGCGGCCTCTCTCCCCGGGGACATCTCGAGAGGCAAGCGGAGTTCCATGCCTCAACCCAAGACGAGGCCTGACTCTCCTGTCCCCAGTCTGCAGGGACCCTGCGATCGGAGTCTGAAATCAGAGGTACCCTGCGGTTCCTGCCTCAACTGGAGACGAGGCCCTCTTCCAATGCACCAAACCCAGTGGCGTCCCGAGAGGCCCCTCCACCTCCAGTTTCCCTGGCTTCTCAGAGCCACCATGACGAAGCCCCCTGAGGTCACCTGCACAAGTCGAGGGAACCCAGGGTTTCCTGCCTCAAACCCGAGAAAGACCTCGAGAGACCTTCTTCAACACGTCTCGAGGCCACGATTCCCCTACCATGGCTCGGGAGCAGTGACGCGCTCCCCCTCGCCACTCGCATGGAGACCCGACTTCCCTGGCGCCCCACGAGAGGCTCACTGACCTCGCCGTCGTACCTCGTGAGAAACCGCACACTGGGGCCGCCGCTCGAGAACAACCCCGAGATTCCCCCGTCATCGAGAGATGAGGGCCTTCGTCTCCTGCATGGCCTGGAGACCAATCTCGCGACCTCTCTCCAAACGCCTCAGGAGGCTTGACTCCCTTGGGTCCACCCAGTGAGCTCGAAGAGGTACCCGTCGCGATTCGAGAGCAGAGCGGGGTTCTTTGCTTCCACTCGAGATGAATGCCTGTCTCCCCGGGTGCGTCTGGAATGCAACCCCGAGATCCCTGTCGCCCCTGGAGAGGAACATTGGCTTCTGGACACAAGCCTAGATGAGGTCTATTGGCCCTGCAGTCACTCGAGAGCAATCCCCAGCTTTCCTTCGCAACTCGAATGGAAGATTGGACTTGCCTGGGCCAACACAAGAGGCAGCCTGAATTCCCCGTCGTAACTCGAGAATCCCGCCGTAACTCGAGAAAAACCACGTGGCTCCCCCGTCATCGCAAGATGAAGCCCTTTCCCGCTACAGCGTCTCAGGAGAAGTCCCCCGTTAGGAATTGGAGGTCGAAAGGGCACTTGGCACCCTTGATGCGACCCCCAAAGTTCCCCGAAATCCCGGTCTCCCTCGA
>NW_011385140.1:0-654 GCF_000754665.1 Bison bison bison
GGCGGCGACGGACAGGCGGCGGCGAGACGGGCAACGGATCGGGACCGCGGCGGGCCCGGAAGCGAGACACACCAGGGCGCGGCCCCGGGAGGCAGCAGACGGCGAGCGGACTGAGGCGGACGGACAGACGGAGAGGGGCACCGACGGGGTGCGGCCACGCGAGGCCAACGCCACGGAACAGGGGCGGTGTTGGTGGGGCGGCCGCGCGCCACCGCGAGGGGCATGGCTCAAAGCGACCCGTGCTGGGGGGCAGGGGGAAGCGCGAGTCGGCCGCCGGGGCCCACCGCGGGATCTCACCGCCGGAGGCCTCCCAGCACAGGGACGGTCCCACCGCACGCCCGGGACGACGGACTGGCGCCCCACCTCCCCGGCACCCTCACGGGGGCTCACGCCCACCGCCACCGACACACACACCCGAGAGCCGCAAGCCGGCCAGGGAGAACGCTCTCCCCGCCGCGCACCGGCGGCCCCCCACGTCCCCCACACGCGCAAGGCTCCCCGCGCGCCGCCCCGCCTCGGGGACGCCACCGGCCGACGGACGGCCGGGGGGGACGACACCCACATGAGGCGAGGCCGGCTCGGCCCCAGACAGGGGAGGGAGCGCGGGGCGGTCGCACGCGCGGGACGAGGAGGAGAGGCCGGCAGCGGCGGGGA
>NW_011385141.1:0-909 GCF_000754665.1 Bison bison bison
CTGATATCGTGACTGAGCATGCACTGATCATGTGCCGGGAGCCGGGGAGGCATTCCACTCTGGACAAAGGTCATGAGGAAGGAGGCTCGGCATACGCAAATGCGGGATCGAGCCTCAGGAGTCCACCCGGATATCTCGAGCATCTCCCCCCAAAAAACCAGAGTCTGCCTACTGTATTGCTTTGTGCTCTCACCTCTGATTTCACTGGGGGCTGTCCCCCACCACCATCTCGCTCTCTCTGTCAAAGAGTTAACTTTCAGCTTCAATTCATAAAGTTCTTTGTCATTCTTCTCTTTAACTTCCAGCTGAGTCTCCATCTGGAGCGCGGAACCCACCACGCTTACTAATTATGCCTGGGCTGCTAAGACCCACTCGAGAAGGTGTCTAGGGTGAGGCACCTTTCGCTATTCGAGAGGGCGCCTGCGGCCTACGTAAGTGGTGCAAACTTCTTGTCTTGAAGTTTGATTGGTCTTCCGCGTAAACCAAGCTACTCAGTCTCTTTTCTCCACCGAATATTCCTACTGAGCTCTCCTCATACTATTCTTCTTGACATATCTGATTAGCATATAAATAGTCACCTAGGCCATCTCTCCTTCGAATACCCTGGATCAGTTGGAGCTGGTCCCCGGCAGGTGGCGACCAAACTGGGACCTCAGGAGGCAATAATCAAAGAGCTGAGCAGACACGAACCACGCAATCAGCAGGCAATAAGCATGGAGCTCAGCAGTGATGAATCATGCTGCTCAACTGGCAATAATCAAGCACGTGACCAGGCAGGAATCACGCAGCTCAGCTGGCAATTGCAAGCAGATGAGCCGACAGGAATCACGCAGCTCAGATGGCAATTGTCATGCAGATGAGCCGGCAGGAATCACACAGCTCAGCAGGCCCTGATCACGTGACTCTGCA
>NW_011385142.1:0-557 GCF_000754665.1 Bison bison bison
GTGTGTGTGTGTGTGTGTGTGTGTGTGTGTGTGTGTGTGTACGTGCCGTGCGTGCGTGCGGGGGAGGGGAGGGGCGCTACTATCACTGATAGGTATGTTCACCAATCTGTCGAATGCCAATATAAAAGTCAGTTCTTGGTTGCTGAAGGGAAATGTATGACTTGGTATTAAAAGAAGGTATGTGGCATGAAATCGCATTTTCTGAAGGAAAACGACGTCGTTCTTTCTTCCAGGTGGCAGTTTCAGGATGGGAGAAGCAAAGGAATGGGTACAGAATGGGATCAGGAGGTTTGTAGGGAAAGTGGACCCCCAGAAAAGAGTGTTGTGCCTAGCACAAGGTTTCTTGAGAGGTTGAACTGCCTTTGCTAATGGATTTTAAGTTTCTTTACCTCTTCCGTGATCTCTTCTAGGTTGACCTAGAACAGAAATCTTTTGTTAGCTTTGGCTAAGTGGAGAAGTATTGCTTCACGGTGACTTGTGTGATCCTACCTGACTGTTCTAAACCCTTTTGATATCTATGCACTGCTGCTGCTGCTGCTGCTGCTGCTGCTGCTGCT
>NW_011385143.1:0-1114 GCF_000754665.1 Bison bison bison
CTGGAAGAGTTTGAGTAGGGTAGGTATTAGCTCTTCTCTAAATTTTCGGTAGAATTCAGCCGTGAAGCCGTCAGGTCCTGGGCTTTTGTTTGCTGGAAGATTTCTGATTACAGTTTCAATTTCTGTGCTTGTGATGGATCTGCTAAGATTTTCTATTTCTTCCTGGTTCAGTTTTGGAAGTTATACTTTCCTAAGAATTTGTCCATTTCTTCCATGTTGTCCATTTTATTGGCATATCGTTGCGTATAGTAGTCTCTTATGATCCTTTGTATTTCTGTATTGTCGGTTGCGATTTCTCCATTTTCATTTCTAATTTTGTTGGTTTGCTTCTTCTCCCCTTTTTTTTTCTTGATGAATCTGGCTAATGGTTTGTCTATTTTATTTACCTTCTGAAAGAAACAGCTTTTGGCTTTGTTGATTTTGGCTATGGTCTCCTTTGTTTCTTTTGCATTTATTTCTGCCCTAATTTTTATGATTTCTTTCCTTCTACTAACCCTGGGGCTTCACTTCTTCTTTTTCTAGTTGCTTTAGCTGTAAAGTTATGTTACTTACTTGATTTCTCTCCTGTTTCTTGAGGGAGGCTTTAGCTGTAAAGTTATGTTACTTACTTGATTTCTCTCCTGTTTCTTGAGGGAGGCTTTAGCTGTAAAGTTATGTTACTTACTTGATTTCTCTCCTGTTTCTTGAGGGAGGCTTGTACTGGTATGAACTTTCCGTTTAGCACTGCTTTTACTGAATCCCATAAGTTTTGGGTTGTTGTGTTTTCATTTTGATTCCTTTTATGCGTATTTTTATTTCTTTTTATTTCTTCTGTGACTTGTTGATTATTCAGAAGTGTGCCGTTTAGCCTCCATATAATTTGTATTTTTAATAGTTATTTTCCTGTAGTTGACATCTAATCTTACTACATTGTGATCAGAAAAGATGCTTGAGATTATTTCAAGTTTTTTAATTTACCAAGGCTAGATTTATGGCCCAGGATGTGATCTATCCTGGAGAAGGTTCCGTGTGCACTTGAGAAAAAGGTGAAATTCATTGTTTAGGGTGAAATGTCCTATAGATAGTCAATTAGGTCCAACTGGTCCATTGTATCATTTAAAGCTTGTGTTTCCTT
>NW_011385144.1:0-743 GCF_000754665.1 Bison bison bison
ATTCTTCTCAGTCATCTACCCACCTTCAACTGGTAGAAATTCAAGGAATGCAAATTCGTTTTCTATTAGACTAAATAAACACAATTAGAAAGGGGAAACCCCCAAGGCAAGAACACCTATCAAAGCCAAATATAAATTATCTTTGACTGTTATAATCAGGGAAATAGATGAGAAACCAATGTAATTATCTTTTTAATCTCTAGAGGAAAAGGTTTGAATGTTTTCTTTTATAGATTTCTTCAGCGCTTTATAATCCTAATGTTCTTTTATATTAATTCTAAATCACTGTTCTTCAATCTGAGCCTGTTCTCTTCTTTTGGGTCATCCATGACAATAATTGAGCTGACCTCAATCCTTGCAAATGTGCTTCCTGTCCTTGTTAATGTACAAACATGGTAACTTTATGCTTTGTAATTTAATTATTGTATATCTAATGATTTACCCCTCATGCTTATTATTTTTAACATCACTATGATATTTCTAACAGGGGTCCCCAACCTCTGGGCCACAGACCCATTGGTACCTCTCATCAGATCAGCAGTGGCATCACATTAGAAATAAAGTGCACAATAAATGTAATGCTGTAGTTTTTCCAGGAGTCATGTATGGATGCGAGAGTTGAACCATAAAGAAGGCTGAGTGATGAAGAATGGATGCTTTTGAACTGTGGTGTCGGAGAAGACTCTTGAGAGTCCCTTGAACTGCAAGGAGATCAAACCAGTCAATCCTAAAGGAAGTCAGTC
>NW_011385145.1:0-832 GCF_000754665.1 Bison bison bison
GCCCGGACCCTGCGATCGGAGTCTGAAATCAGAGGTACCCTGCGGTCCTGCCTCAACTGGAGATCGAGGCCGTCTTCCAATGCACCAAACCCAGTGGAGTCCCGAGAGGCCCCTCCCACCTCCAGTTTCCCTGGCTTCTCAGAGCCACCATGAGAAGCCCCCTGAGGTCACCTGCACAAGTCCAGGGAACCCAGGGTTCCTGCCTCAACCCGGGAACGAACTCGAGAGACCTTCTTCAACACGTCTCGAGGCCAGATTCCCCTACCATGGCTCGGGAGCAGTGACGCGCTCCCCCTCGCCACTCGCATGGAGACCCGACTTCCCTGGCGCCCCACGAGAGGCTCAATGACCTCGCCGTCGTACCTCGTGAGAAACCGCACACTGGGGCCGCCGCTCGAGAACCACCCCGAGATTCCCCCGTCATCGCGAGATCAGGGCCTTCGTCTCCTGTATGGCCTAGAGACCAATCTCGCGACCTGTCTCCAACGCCTCAGGAGGCTTGACTCCCTTGGGTCCACCCAGTGAGCTCCAAGAGATACCCGTCGCGATTCGAGAGCAGAGCGGGGTTCTTTGCTTCCACTCGAGACGAATGCCTGTCTCCCCGAGTGCGTCTGGGATGCAACCCCGAGATCCCTGTCGCCCCTGCAGAGGAACATTGGCTTCTGGACACAAGCCTAGATGAGGTCTATTGGCCCTGCAGTCACTCGAGAGCAATCCCCAGCTTTCCTTCGCAACTCGAATGGAAGATTGGACTTGCCTGGGCAAACACAGAGGCATGCTGAATTCCCAGTCGTAACTCGAGAATCCCGCCGTAACTCGAGAAAAACCACGT
>NW_011385146.1:0-560 GCF_000754665.1 Bison bison bison
AATTCCATATATATGCGTTAGAATACTGTATTTATGTTTTTCCTTCTGGCTTACTTCACTCTGTATAATAGGCTCCAATTTCATCCACCTCATTAGAACTGATTCAAATGTATTCTTTTTAATGGCTGAGTAATACTCCATTGTGTATATGTACCACAGCTTTCTTATCCATTCATCTGCTGATGGACATCTAGGTTGCTTCCATGTCTTGGCTATTATAAACAGTGCTGCGATGAACATTGGGGTACACGTGTCTCTTTCCCTTCTGGTTTCCTCAGTGTGTATGCCCAGCAGGGGGGTTGCTGGATCATAAGGCAGTTCTATTTCCAGTTTTTTAAGGAATCTCCACACTGTTCTCCATAGTGGCTGTACTAGTTTGCATTCCCACCAACAGTGTAAGAGGGTTCCCTTTTTTCCACACCCTCTCCAGCATTTATTGCTTGTAGACTTTTGGATCACAGCCATTCTGACTGGTGTGAAATGGTACCTCATAGTGGTTTTGATTTGCATTTCTCTGATAATAAGTGATGTTGAGCATCTTTTCATGTGTTTGTTAGCCA
>NW_011385147.1:0-811 GCF_000754665.1 Bison bison bison
AGGCCTGACTCTCCTGTCCAAGTCTGCAGGGACCTTGCGATGGGAGTCTGAAGTCAGAGGAACCCTGAGGTTCCTGCTTCTACTGGAGATGAGGCCCTCTTCCAATGCACCAAACCCAGTGGAGTGCCGAGAGGCCCCTCCCACCTCCAGTTTCCGTGACTTCTCAGAGCCACCATGAGAAGCCCCCTGAGGTCACCTGCACAAGTCAAGGGAAGTCAGGGTTTCTGCCTCAACCCGAGAAAGACCTCGAGAGACCTTCTTCAACACGTCTCGAGGCCAGATTCCCCTACCATGACTCAAGAGCAATGACGCGCTCCCCCTGGCCACTCGCATGGAAACCCAACTTCCCTGGCGCCCCACAAGAGGCTCACTGACCTCGCCGTCGTACCTAGGGAGAAACCGCACACTGTGGCCGCCGCTCGAGAACAACCCTGAGACTCCCCCATCATCGCGAGTTGAGGGCCTTCATCTCCTGTATGGCCTAGAGACCAATCTCTCGACCTCTCTCCAACGCCTCAGGAGGCTTGACTCCCTTTAGTCCACCCAGTGAGCTCTAAGAGATACCCGTAGCGACTCGAGAGCAGAGCGGGGTTCTTTGCTTCCACTCGACATGAATGCCTGTCTCCCCGGGTGTGTCTGGAATGCAACCCTGAGATCCCTGTCGCCCCTGGACAGGAACACTGGCTTCTGGACAGAAGCCTAGATGAGGTCTGTTGGCCCTGCAGTCACTCGAGAGCAATCCCCAGCTTTCCTTCGCAACTCGAATGGAAGATTGGACTTCCCTGGGCCAACACAAGAGGCATCCTGAATT
>NW_011385148.1:0-820 GCF_000754665.1 Bison bison bison
ATGGGGGAAATATTTCCTAATTATACCTCCAAATCCAGAAGCAAAATGGAAAATGGTTGGTAAATTTGATTGAATAAAAATTCAAAACACTTGTCAAATGCCAAAACACAATAAGCCAAGCTAAAAAACTAGGGGAAAAAATATTTACAAACTTGTAATTTCCCTATTGTATAAACAACTTGTAGAGAGAGATAACAGAGAAGGCAATGGCACCCCACTCCAATACTCTTGCCTGGAAAATCCCATGGATGGAGGAGCCCGGTGGGCTGTAGTCCATGGGGTCGGAGGATTCGGACACGACTGAGCGACTTGACGCTCTCTTTTCACTTTCATGCATTGGAGAAGGAAATGGCAACCCACTCCAGTGTTCTTGCCTGGAGAATCTCAGGGACGGGGAGCCTGGTGGGCTGCTGTCAATGGGGTCGCACAGAGTCGGACACGACTGAAGCGACTTAGCAGCAGCAGCAGCAGAGAGAGAAAAGGCCAAAAACCTTACCAAAAGGGGGTGGAGGTAAGCAGCGATCTTGTTGATTCACAAACCCAGAAGTTTGCTGGGTAAAATCTGAAACCTACCCCCATACAGAGAGGGTAAGGAGTGCCTGAAGAAGCAAAGACAGGGGCATCCACTCCAAACTAGTAGGTGGCGGGTTTAATAAGTAAGGAAACTTACACACCAGACCCGTTTGGGGCAGACACCGGACAAGTAGACCTTGGCATCCACCCACCAGAATCTTACAAGTTTATGTAGAGGCTTTAACCGGGTTTGGTCATGGACACTTTCCAGAGGGTCTCAACACACCCCACTCTCTCAAGGCTGCCT
>NW_011385148.1:5334-5762 GCF_000754665.1 Bison bison bison
TTAAATCAATTAAAAATAAAGAAGTTCTAAATAAACAGAAAAGCATCTTAGCTCTATAGATTGGAAGATGTAATATTGTTAAAATGACAACACTCCCTGATCTACAGACTATGTATAATCTCTGTCAGAATTCTGGTTGGTTTCTTTGTAGAAATTGACAAACTGATCCTAAACTTAATATGGAATCTCAAGAGACACAAGATAGCTTGAACAATCTTGAAAATAAAGAGTATAGTTGAAACTCACACTTTCTGATTGCAAAACTTACTACACAGCAACAGTAATTAAGACACAGTATTGTTGGCACAAGATACACAGAATGGAAGTGAGAGCTAACTTATTTTATATATATATAATATGTACATATTTTTTCAATTAATTTTTGACAGAGGCATCAAAATCATTGATTAAGAATATTCTTTTCAATA
>NW_011385149.1:0-588 GCF_000754665.1 Bison bison bison
CCCCGCCCCACCCCCTGCCTCGAGGCGATCGCGCATGCGCATGTGCGCGCGCACGCACAGATAGATGTGCCCAAACGGGGCATCTATCTTGTTCACTTATACCGTGGGTGGATCTATGCCTGGGAGTCGGACTGCTGGACCATAGGCTACTTCCACTTTTAGTTCCTTCGGGAACCTCCATATTCTTTTCCATACCGGCTCTACCCACGCCCATTCCTACTCACCGTGGAGGAGAGTTCCCTTTGCTCCACATCTTCTCCAGCATCGGTTATTGACAGACATCGCAGTGAGGCCCAGCCGGACTCATGTGAAGTGGTCCCTCCTTGGAGTTTGGAGTTGAGCCTCTCCAATCATTAGTGACGTGGAGCAAGATGACCTTTTGGAAATGCAGATGCAATGCTGTCACCTCCCTGCTCCAACGGCTCTCGTATTTTCCCAGCATATTGAAGATACGACCACTTCCCTTCAGGCTTGCCTCCTCACGTTCTTCTCTGATGTCTTTTGCCTGGAATGCCCTCTGCACTCTTTGGCTTCCATCCCATAGGGCATTTTTCGTTTCTTGAATGTCCTAAGTTTCCCTGGTCACAT
>NW_011385150.1:0-795 GCF_000754665.1 Bison bison bison
AACTTAGTAGGGTGCATGGGTTTCAAAACCCGGTGGCCGCCCAGGCAGAAAACAAGGGAGGAGGGCACCCTGCTGCCCTTTCATGGCAGCATCTGTGGCTGTCCTGCTGAGGGGGCCTTTCCATGGGGACCGTGTGCAGTACAAGTTTGGTGTTTTGGAACCGAATAATTAGAACGTGTAAAAATTGTAAATGATGTGGTGGTTTGATTCAAACAAAACAAAACAAAAAACCAAGCTCCAAGTTTTTTGCAAATTTAGGTCTTAATATTGAAGGCCTGTATTCCTTCCACTGTGGCATTGTACGAAGAAATGTGCGGGTTTTTTGTTTTTTTTTTTTTTAACTTGTTTTTTGTTTTCCTTTTTTTTTTAGAAAAGATTCCGAAAAATGAGGGAAACAGGAAGCCCAGAGGTGCCCCTGTAGTTTGGCGAAGGCCTTAGGAGGTCACTTGGAAATGCTGCTGGCTGTGAGGGGGGGAGGGGGCAGATGTGCACAGAGCTGTGTAGGCTTGTCCTTTGCATGGATGTTCTTTGTAGAAATCCACCTCGGAGCCATCTCCTGATGTGTAAGAATTTCCCAGACAAACCTTGAGCTAAGCAATGCGTTTTTTCCTTAGGAAATGTTGGTCTTCAGCGATGTTCAAAGCCTGTGTATTTCGGCTAGACTCTGGCTTCAGGTCGGTTCCCCCAAAAGGCTCAGAAGCGACCTGAACCAAACAGTAAGTTTTCCTCTTACCTTGTTCTCCTCATCTATGTTAAGAGTATACTTTAAGAGTATCCTGGCACATACATGTACTG
>NW_011385151.1:0-731 GCF_000754665.1 Bison bison bison
GCAAAAAAGCATTAGATAAAGTTGCATTCCTACAGAGCAAAGGTGTGGTGGGACTATAACAAAGAAAAAGAATTAACTCAAGGGTCCCAGGTTACAAACATTAAAGCTACTACTTACACCAATTATATTAATCAATACACTGCCAGGGACACAGCAGGTAAGGGATATGGAACCTTAGCAGCAAACAATGGCCCAAACAAGTGAAAAACCATTCACCAATACAATTTCTAATCAATCTTTTAACTACTCAAAAGAATCTGTGTTTAGACAGTTTAGAACATCTCCTGCCTCTCACAGTTGGGAGGCTCTGAACAATCACATGTGGCCGGAAAAACCTATTCAGGCAGGCGAGAGGATTTCCAAAGGAGTTTGTAGGTTAAACACTGTCACACCCAGGAATTATTAACTGGAACTGTAAGCTAACTCTTTTTTCAGAGAGAGGTAGTGGGGGAGAGCCCCCTGTAAAGTCAGAGGTTTAGGTGAAAGTACAAGCAGAAAGTAGGCAGACTCTGGTTTTGGGGGTATATGCTCGAGAATTTCCAGGGGGACTCCTGAAGCTCGATCCCGCCTTTGCGTATGCCGAGCCTCGTTCCTCATGACCTTTGTCATGGGCGGAGTTCCTCACTGGCTCCCAGCAGTGACAGAATTCCAGATGAGCTATTCCAGATCCTGAAAGATGATGCTGTGGAAAGTGCTGCACTCAATATGCAATATGCAATATGCACTCAATA
>NW_011385152.1:0-692 GCF_000754665.1 Bison bison bison
GCCGTCGTACCTCGTGAGAAACCGCAGCCTGGGGCCGCCGCTCGAGAACCACCACGAGACTCCCCCGTCATCGCGGAGATGAGGGCCTTCGTCTCCTGCATGGCCTAGAGGCCAATCTCGCGACCTCTCTCCAAACGCCTCAGGAGGCTTTGACTCCCTTTAGTCCACCCAGTGAGCTCCATGAGATACCCGTCGCCACTCGAGAGCAGAGCGGGGTTCTTTGCTTCCACTCGAGATGAATGCCTGTCTCCCCGGGTGCGTCTGGAATGCAACCCCGAGATCCCGGTCGCCCCCTTGAGAGGAACATTGGCTTCTGGACACAAGCCTAGATGAGGTCTATTGGCCCTGCAGTCACTCGAGAGCAATCCCCAGCTTGCCTTCGCAACTCGAATGGAAGATTGGACTTCCCTGGGCCAACACAAGAGGCATCCCGAATTCCCCGTCGTAACTCGAGAATCCCGCCGCAACTCGAGAAAAACCACGTGGTTCCCCCGTCATCGCAAGATGAAGCCCTTTCCCGCTACAGCGTCTCAGGAGAAGTCCCACGTTAGGAATTGGAGGTCGAAACGGTACTTGGCACCCTTAATGCGCCCCACAAAGTTCCCCGGCATCCCGGTCTCCCTGGAGAGGAACACCGAGGTTTTCTGGCACCACTTCCTCTGAGCCCCTTCTACCCTCCTGATCTCCACAGG
>NW_011385153.1:0-893 GCF_000754665.1 Bison bison bison
CTTGGGTTTCTCTTACCTTGGACGTGGGGTATCTCTTCAGGGCTGCTCCAGCAAAGCACAGCCACTGCTCCTTACCTTGGACGAGGGGTATCTCCTCACCACCGCCCATTCTGACCTTGAACATGGAATAGCTCCTCTAGGCCCTCCTGTGCCCGCGCAGCCACCGCTCCTTGAGGTGGGGTAGGTCCTCCCAGCCGCCGCCCCTGGCCTCGGACTAGGGTAGCTCCTCTCGGCCGCCACACCTAACCTCGGATGCGGGTTAGCTCCTCTTTCTAAATTCCACATATATGCATTAATATACTGTATTGGTGTTTTTCTTTCTGACTTACTCCACTCTTTATAACAGGTTCCAGTTTCATCCACCTCATTAGAACTGATTCAAAAGCATTATTTTTAATAGCTGAGTAATATTCCATTATGTATATGTACCACAACTTTCTCATCCATTCATTCACTGATGGACATATAGGTTTCTTCCATGTCCTAGCTATTGTAAGCAGTGCTGCAATGAACATTGGGGTACATGTGTCTCTTTCAATTCTGGTTTCCTCAGTATGTATTCCCAGCAGTGGGATTGCTGAATCATATGGCAGTTCTATTTGAAGTTTTTAAAGGAATCTCCACCCTATTCTTCATAGTGACTATACTAGTTTGCATTCCCACCAACAGTGTAACAGGGTTCCCTTTTCTCTGCACCCTCTCCAGTACTTATTGTTTGTAGACTTCTGGATAACAGCCATTCTGACTGGCATGAGATGGTACCTAATTGTGGTTTTGATTTGCATTTCTCTGATATTGAGTAATGTTGAGCGTCTTTTCACGTGTCTGTTAGCCATCTGTATGTCTTCTTTGGAGAAATGCCTGTTTAGTTCTTTGGCCCATTTTGATTGGGT
>NW_011385154.1:0-733 GCF_000754665.1 Bison bison bison
CTGCAACTCAACTCGATCTGTCAGTCCCAGGAGGATAAACTCAGTCACTTCTGTGTAATTTTCTCTTAACATTGTGTTTGCTCAGCTTCCAATGATGTCTAAAGTAAATTAAATAAAAATGCATTTTTTTTTATCATTTTCCATTACTCACATCATCAATGCCTACTTCTTTCAAACTTCTAAACACATATGGCATAAAGAAGTTACATAGAGGACTTTCTAGGTGATCCAGCAGTTAAAACTTCATTTTGCAATGCAGGGAACAAGGATTTGAACCCCTTTTAGGAAACCATGATCCCACATGCCTCATGGCCAAAAAAAAACAAAACATAAAACAGAAGCAATATTATAAGAAATTCGGTAGTCTTTTAAAATGTTCCATATCAAATTTTTCTTTAAATATCCAGAAATAACCTAGTAATCATACACTAGATGCTTCAATATTTAACTTAATATAGAACACAATGACATAGTTTCAAATGCTTTTCTGCAAGTCTTTTCATAGTTGAGAAGCTTAGATCTTTCCTACAAATCATTACCATGAATAGGTCACTTCCAATCCCTTTAAATATTGCTTTTCTTTAAAACTATGATTCTTTGTTTTCAGAATGATTTTGATGTGGTGTCTAAAGAGTCAGTAATTGAAATTCATTTTGTTCCCCCCACAGGTGAATGATTTAGGGAAACAGAACAGATAGATCTTTATAGAACCAGTGTCTGCCTACCTGCCACT
>NW_011385155.1:0-704 GCF_000754665.1 Bison bison bison
CAAGTATAATCTTCCATTCGAGCTGCGAGGAAAGCTGTGGATTGCTCTCGAGTGACTGAGGGCCAAGAGACCTCATCTAGGCTTGTGTCCAGAAGCCAATGTTCCTCTCCAGGGGCGACCGGGATCTCGGGGTTGCATTCCAGACGCACCCGGGGAGACAGGCATTCATCTCGAGTGGAAGCAAAGAACCCCGCTCTGCTCTCGAATCGCGACGGGTATCTCTTGGAGCTCACTGGGTGCACCCAAGGGAGTAAAGCCTCCTGAGGCGTATGGAGATAGGTTGCGACATTGGTCTCTAGGCCATGCAGGAGACGAAGGCCCTCATCTCTCGATGACGGCGGAATCTCGGGGTTGTTCTCGAGCGGCGGCCCCAGTGTGCGGTTTCTCACGAGGTACGACGGCGAGGTCAGTGAGCCTCTCGTGGGGCGCCAGGGAAGTCGGGTCCCCATGCGAGTGGCCAGGGGGAGCGCGTCACTGCTCCCGAGCCATGGTAGGGGAATCTGGCCTCGAGACGTGTTGAAGAAGGTCTCTCGAGGTCTTTCTCGGGTTGAGGCAGGGAACCCTTGGTTCCCTCGACTTGTGCAGGTGACCTCAGGGGGCTTCTCATGGTGGCTCTGAGAAGTCAGGGAAACTGGAGGTGGGAGGGGCCTCTCGGGACTCCACTGGGTTTGGTGCATTTGGAAGAGGGCCTCATCTCCAGTTGA
>NW_011385156.1:0-1140 GCF_000754665.1 Bison bison bison
ACCCTAAACCTCTGGTCTCCCTGAACAGTGGAGATCAACGGTAGCAAATGTTGGGGTTTTTCCCTACTCCCCTAGTATCAGGACAGCAACAGGCTCTCTGTCCCATGAAGAAAAGTATCCAGCCACTTGGCACCCCTGCATATCCTTTGGATAGTCAGGGAGAGCTCCCAGCTATAGCCGGTCCCAGGGGACACAGGAGGGTATTGTTTGGATTGCGGAGCAGGAACCCGTGGTTGGAATTTCCAGGGCCAGGTCAATGACAGCGCCTGGGGCTACCCCAGCCACATGCAAAACCCTCTACAATCCTGGTGCAGAATCTGGCCACGTCGGGGCACTGGAGCACAGGAACCGCGGAAGATGCCCTCCAGTCTAGGGGCATGTCCATAAGGGTGCCGCCCACTACCCTCTCCGCCCTTGGTCTAGATTTGGGCAAGGAGCCTGTGCTTGGCTCACAGCCTAGGCTCCTGCCTGTTTTGCGCTGATGTCCCAGGGCCCGTTCACCCTGGCCTGGGCTGTCCGGCACCCCTTTCCTTGGCCTCACGCCACCCCCAACACACCACTCCCCACCTCCCGACCATGCCCCTCACTCCCCGCCCCCAAAGAGCTAGTGGGTCCCACAGGTTTACTGCAGCCTGGTCACCATTATGCACCATTGTCTGTGCTGTTATATCGTGTCCCTTCACATCTGCCCCAGCTTGGGCCAAGAGGAGCGTGAGAGGCGATCAAAGGAAGGCGGGAGCGTCCCGGGACCCTTAGCTGTGAGCCCCAGTACTCAGGGAGAAGCCCCCACCCCTCATCCCGCTACCTGCCATCCTGATGCTGTGCGCAGCTGGAACCTTGCAACCACCAGTTGTCACGCCAAGTGAAGAGGCCATCCTCTTTAGGGTGGAGGCAGTGCAAGACAGCCAGACCCTGGTGGACGGAGACATGGCAGGGATCCGGCGGGAGTTCCGGCTGCTTGCAGAAGACATCATGGAAGAAGTGGAGGTTGTGGCAGATGAGGAGCAGAAACAGTGGTCCTCCCAGGAGCTGGAGGAGAAGACGGTGGAGGAGCAGGGCCAGGACAGGCCGGGAGGTCCGAGTGAGCACCAGGCGCTAGATGTCCTGAAGGCACTGGCCGCCCTGCAGGTGGAACTGAGC
>NW_011385157.1:0-696 GCF_000754665.1 Bison bison bison
GAGGTCTTTCTCGGGTTGAGGCAGGAAACCCTGGCTTCCCTGGACTTGTGCAGGTGACCTCAGGGGGCTTCTCATGGTGGCTCTGAGAAGTCAGGGAAACTGAGGGTGGAAGGGGCCTCTCGGGACTCCACTGGGTTTGGTGCATTGGAAGAGGGCTTCAACTCCAGTTGAGGCAGGAACCTCAGGGTTCTCAGATTTCAGACTCCGATCGCAGGGTCCCTGCAGACTGGGGACAGGAGAGTCAGGCCTCGTCTTGGGTTGAGGCATGGAACTCCGCTTGCCTCTCGAGGTGTCCCCAGGGAGAGAGGCCACTTGTCTAGCTGTGTTTGGATCCTGGGGTTTTCCGGACGATGCATGGGCGAGTCACTGCCCCTTCGTGTTGACTTCATTCACAGGGTGGAGTTCGGAGAGGTGTCCGGGCATCGGGTTCTTATCAAGAGGGGACCGGGAAATCGGGGTCCTTCACAATGTGGAAGCACGCACGAGGCCACGTGTGGAAGGTCGTCGTGAGACCGGCCTCATCCTGAGGTGCGACCGGAAGGTCGGGAACCCCTTCCCGACAAAGCAGGGGAGTCGACCCTCCTATCGAGATCAGGAGGGTAGAAGGGGCTCAGAGGAAGGGTGCCAGAAAACCTCGGTGTTCCTCTCCAGGTAGACTGGGATGTCGGGGAACTTTGTGGGTCGCATCAAGGGTGG
>NW_011385158.1:0-671 GCF_000754665.1 Bison bison bison
ATTTACATGGAGAGCCTGAAAGAGTAGAGCAGGTACTCAGGGAAAGTCATACAGTCAACAACTATTTATTGAACACCTACTATTCCAGGAACTAGGGATACATAAGTGAACAGCACGATTGGTATAAAGCAGAATCTCAGTGACATCAAGTCCCTAGGGCTCTTGAGGCTAACAGGATCCCTCCTTGGATGGTGTGACCTGCTGGAGCAGAAGCTGTTACTTTCTAGCTTGTGTCCTCTGACTCTTCTCCAGGACCAAGGAGCTCACTGCTTATCTGCATTTCTCCACTTAGGGCCTCTTTCTAGCTATGGAACCACACTGGGGCCATATGCAAAGCAAGTAAAAAACCTTGGATTCAGCCCTTAACCAGTGATGGATGGGGAGTGGGTAGATAAATGCCCCAGTGCCCTTGCCTGTCAACTGGAATAATTCTGTCTCCCAGGGTAACTCAGGGAAGGAACCCAGTGGCAAAAGCAGTAACTTTCTTGATAACACACACTTTATCGGTTTCCTTCCCTTTATTGTCTCACTTATCCACTCCATACATGTGTTTTCCTAGGATCACTTCTAAAATAAACCACTTTCATGCAAATGTTTGCCTCACGGTCTGCTACTGGGGGAACCCAAACTATGACACCTATGAGGAACATGCTTCCAATTATGAAAACTAC
>NW_011385159.1:0-968 GCF_000754665.1 Bison bison bison
GGGGGAGTCTCGGGGCTGTTCTGGAGCGGCGGCCCCAGGGTGGGATTTCTCACGAGGTACGACGGCGAGGTCAGTGAGCCTCTCGTGGGTCGCCAGGGAAGTCGGGTCTCCATGCAAGTGTCGAGGGGGAGCGCGTCATTGCTCTCGAGTCATGGTAGGGGAATCTGGCCTCGAGACGTGTTGAAAAATGTCTCTCGAGGTCTTTCTCGGGTTGAGGCAGGAAACCCTGGGTTCCCTCGACTTGTGCAGGTGACCTCAGGGGGCTTCTCATGGTGGCTCTGAGAAGTCAGGGAAACTGGAGTTGGGAGGGGCCTCTCGGGAGTCCACTGGGTTTGGTGCATTGGAAGAGGGCCTCATCTCCAGTTGAGGCAGAAACCTCAGGGTTCCTCTGATTTCAGACTCCGATCGCAGGGTCCCTGCAGACTGGGGACAGGAGAGTCAGGCCTCTTCTTGGGTTGTGGCATGGAACTCCGCGTGCCTCTCGAGGTGAACCCGTGGAGAGAGGCCACTTGTCGAGCTGTATTTGGAACCTGGGGGTTTTTCCGGCTGATGCACGGGCGAGTCACTGCCCATTCGCGTTGACTTCATTCACAGGGTGGAGTTCGGAGAGGTGTCCAGGCATTGGGTTCTTATCAAGAGGGGACCGGGAAATCGGGGTGCTTCGCAATGTGGAAGCACCCACGAGGCCACGTCTGGAATGTCGTCGTGAGACCGGCCTCATCCTGAGGTGCGACCGGAAGGTCGGGAACCCCTTCCAGACAAAGCAGGGGAGTCGACCTCCTGTCGAGATCAGGAGGGTAGAAGGGGCTCAGAGGAAGTGGGGCCGGAAAAACCTCGGGGGTTCCTCGTCCAGGGAGATCGGGATGCCGGGGAACCTGGTGGGCGCGATCAAGGTTGCCAAGTACCGTTTCGACCTCCAATTCCTAACGTGGGACTTCTCCTGAGACGCTGTAGCGGGAAAGGCCTTC
>NW_011385160.1:0-921 GCF_000754665.1 Bison bison bison
GGCCTCGAGACGTGTTGAAGAAGGTGTCTCGAGGTCTTTCTCGGGTTGAGGCAGGAAACCCTGGGTTCCCTCGACTTGTGCAGGTGACCTCAGGGGGCTTCTCATGGTGGCTCTGAGAAGCCAGGGAAACTGGAGGTGGGAGGGGCCTCTCGGGACTCCACTGGGTTTGGTGCATTGGAAGAGGGCCTCATCTCCAGTTGAGGCAGGAAGCGCAGGGTACCTCTGATTTCAGACTCCGATCGCAGGGTCCCTGCAGACTGGGGACAGGAGAGTCAGGCCTCGTCTTGGGTTGAGGCATGGAACTCCGCTTGCCTCTCGAGATGTCCCCGGGGAGAGAGGCCGCTTGTCGAGCTGTAGTTGGAACCTGGGGTTTTTCCGAACGATGCACGGAAAACTGCCCTTCGTGTGCACTTCATTCACAGGGTGGAGTTCGGAGAGGTGTCCGGGCATCGGGTTCTTCTCAAGAGGGGACCGGGAAATCGGGGTCCTACGGAATGTGGAACCACCCACGAGGCCACGTCTGGAATGTCTTCGTGAGACCGGCCTCATCCTGAGGTGCGACCGGAAGGTCGGGAACCCCTTCCAGACAAAGCAGGGGAGTCGACCCTCCTGTCCAGATCAGGAGGGGAGAAAGGGCTCAGAGGAGGGGGTGCCGGAAAACCTCAGTGTTCCTCTCGAGGGAGACCGGGATTTCGGGGGAACTTTTGTGGGTCGCATCAAGGGTGCCAAGTGCCCTTTCGACCTCCAATTCCTAACGTGGGACTTCTCCTGAGACGCTGTCGCTGGAAAGGGCTTCATCTTGCGATGACGGGGGAGCCACGTGGTTTTTCTCGAGTTACGGCGGGATTCTCGAGTTACGACGGGGAATTCAGGACGCCTCTTGTGTTGGCCCAGGCAAGTCCAATCTTCCATTCGAGTTGC
>NW_011385161.1:0-606 GCF_000754665.1 Bison bison bison
CGTGCTCACTCACATGATCAGGGCCTGCTGAGCTGCCTGTTTCCTGACTGCTCATCTGCTTAACAATTGGCAGCTGAGCTGCATGATTCCTCCCTGTCATCTGCTTGACAATTGCCAGCTGTGCTGTGTCATTCCTGCCTGCTCAGCTGCTTGATTATTGCCATCTGAGCAGCATGATTCATCATAGATGAGCTCCATGATTATTGCCTGCTGATTGTGTGATTCGTGCCTATCAGCTCTTTAATTATTGCCTCCAGAGCCACATGATCAGTGTATGATAGCAAACATGATCAGCACATGATCAGTCACATGTTCAGCGCCATTCAGTCACGTGATCACTACATGAGAGTCAAGTGATCAGTCCATGCTCAGTCATGGTATCAGAGCATGATCAGCCACGTGATCAGTGCCTGCACATTCAAGTAATCAGCGCCTCTAAGTCACGTGATCACTTCATGATGGACACGTGATTGGTGCATGATCAGCCACATCATCAGTGCATGATAGCCAGTGATCAGTACATGATCAGTCATGTGATCAGTGCATGATCAGCCACATGATCAGTGCATGATAGCCACATGATCAGTGCGTGATCAGTCAGTGATC
>NW_011385162.1:0-664 GCF_000754665.1 Bison bison bison
CCGAATTCCCCGTCGTAACTCGAGAATCCCGCCGCAACTCGAGAAAAACCACGTGGTTCCCCCGTCATCGCAAGATGAAGCCCTGTCCCGCTACAGCGTCTCAGGAGAAGTCCCACGTTAGGAATTGGAGGTCGAAACGGTACTTGGCACCCTTGATGCGCGCCCACAAAGTTCCCCGGCATCCCGGTCTCCCTGGAGAGGAACACCGAGGTTTTCCGGCACCACTTCCTCTGAGCCCCTTCTACCCTCCTGATCTCCACAGGAGGGTCGACTCCCCTGCTTTGTCTGGAAGGGGTTCCCGACCTTCCGGTCGCACCTCAGGATGAGGCCGGTCTCACGACGACATTCCAGACGTGGCCTCGCGGGTGCTTCCACATTGCGAAGCACCCCGATTTCCCGGTCCCGCTAGATAAGAAGCCGATGCCCGGACACCTCTCCGAACTCCACCCTGTGAATGAAGTCAACACGAAGGGGCAGTGACTCGCCCGTGCATCGACCGGAAAAACCCCCAGGTTCCAAATACAGCTCGACAAGTGGCCTCTCTCCCCGGGGACACCTCGAGAGGCAAGCGGAGTTCCATGCCTCAACCCAAGACGAGGCCTGACTCTCCTGTCCCCAGTCTGCAGGGACCCTGCGATCGGAGTCCGAAATCAGAGGAACCCTG
>NW_011385163.1:0-831 GCF_000754665.1 Bison bison bison
GTCCAGGGAGACTGGGATGCCGGGGAACTTTGTGGGGGCGCATCAAGGGTGCCAAGGACCGTTTCGACCTCCAATTCCTAACGTTGGGACTTCTCCTGAGACGCTGTCGCAGGAAAGGGCTTCATCTTGCGATGACGGGGGAACCACGTGGTTTTTCTCGAGCTGCGGCGGGATTCTCGAGTTACGACGGGGAATTCAGGATGCCTCTTGTGTTGGCGCAGGGAAGTCCAATCTTCAATTCGAGGTGCGAAGTAAAGCTGGGGATTGCTCTCGAGTGACTGCAGGGCCAATAGACCTCATCTAGGCTTGTGTCCAGAAGCCAATGTTCCTCTCCAGGGGCGACCGGGATCTCGGGGTTGCATTCCAGAC
This sequence comes from Bison bison bison, assembly GCF_000754665.1. NCBI lineage: Eukaryota > Metazoa > Chordata > Mammalia > Artiodactyla > Bovidae > Bison > Bison bison. The sequence continues at coordinate 370 of NW_011385163.1, forward strand.
GCACCCGGGGAGACAGGCATTCATCTCGAGTGCAAGCAAAGAACCCCGCTCTGCTCTCGAGTCGCGACGGGTATCTCTTGGAGCTCACTGGGTGGAGTAAAGGGAGTCAAGCCTCCTAAGGCGTTTGGAGAGAGGTCGCGAGGTTGGCCTCTAGGCCATGCAGGAGACGGAGGTCCACATCTCGCGATGACGGGGGAGTCTCGGGGCTCTTCTGGAGCGGCGGCCCCAGGGTGGGATTTCTCACGAGGTACGACGGCGAGGTCAGTGAGCCTCTCGTGGGGCGCCAGGGAAGTCGGGTCTCCATGCAATTGTCGAGGGGGAGCGCGTCATTGCTCTCGAGTCATGGTAGGGGAATCTGGCCTCGAGACGTGTTGAAAAAGGTCTCTCGAGGTCTTTCTCGGGTTTGAGGCAGGAAACCCTGGGTTCCCTCGACTTGTGCAGGTGACCTCAGGGGGCTTCTCA
>NW_011385164.1:0-825 GCF_000754665.1 Bison bison bison
TTTGCAAGCCAACAGACTGTTTATCAAGGAGTAAAGAGCATCTTTTTCAGATCTGCCTTGAGTTTTGTTGTAGGGCAAAGTCTCTGCTGTTTTATTTAATAACACAGGCTATTTCCATACTTATAAACGTGGATAGAGGATTTAAGTTTAAGGTTTTAAATTCCATGTTTCCAAGATTAATATTGAAAGGATTTAAAAATGGCAAGTCTTTTCAGGATGTACAGTCAAATAAGTAAATTATACATACCTCCTGGGAGAAACTTCAAAAATTTTCCAGTTTTAAAAAATATAAATTTCAATATATATATATATATATAAATATTATTACTTAAAAAAGATTTATTTTGTGGGGCAAAATTTACTAAAATTTTACTTTCTTCAAGCAAAATTCCAGCATAGAGTATTTAAAAATACTACTTTCCTGTGAGGAGTTGTGAGCGAGGACACTACTTCTGTTATGTCTGAGCGGGCAACAGCCAATGTTATAAGACGGATGATGCCAAGGTGACCGCCTGAGAAGAGACCGCTGCCCTGAGCCAGAGCGCCTACGTCCTGTTCTACGCCCGGGAGGGTGCGTGGGAAGGGGGCGCTGGGGGAGGGGCAGCGGCCCCCGTCGGGGCTGACCCCACAGACCCCGGGCAGCCTGCAGGAGACGCCAGCGGCAGAGCTCCTGGGTCGGAGGAGTCCCCGGGGGACACAGAGGTCGAAGGGATGAGCTTAGAGCAGTGGAGACGCCTGCAAGAACACAGCCGACCGAAGCCGGCCTTGGAGCTGCGGAAGGTCCAGTCTGCCCTGCCTGCCGGCGCAGTCGTGATTCACCAGTCC
>NW_011385165.1:0-771 GCF_000754665.1 Bison bison bison
GATCTCACGTGGTTTTTCTCGAGTTGCGGCGGGATTCTCCAGTTACGACGGGGAATTCCGGATGCCTCTTGTGCTGGCCCAGGGAAGTCCAACCTTCCATTCGAGTTGCGGAGGAAACCTGGGGATTGCTCTCGAGTGACTGCAGGGCCAATAGACCTCATCTAGGCTTGTGTCCAGAAGCCAATGCTCCTCTCCAGGGGCGACCGGGATCTCGGGGTTGCATTCCAGACGCACCCAGGGAGACAGGCATTCATCTCGAGTGGAAGCAAAGAACCCCGCTCTGCTCTCGTGTTGCGACCGGTATCTCTTGGAGCTCACTAGGTGGACTAAAGGGAGTCAAGCCTCCTGAGGCCTTTGCAGAGATGTCGCGAGATTGGCCTCTAGGCCATGCAGGAGACGAAGGCCCTCATCTCCGCGATGACGGGGGAGACTCGGGGTGGTTCTCGAGCGGCGGCCCCAGGGTGCGGTTTCTCACGAGGTACGACGGCGAGGTCAGTGAGCCTCTCGTGGGGCGCCAGGGAAGTCGGGTCTCCATGCGAGTGGCGAGGGGGAGCGCGTCATTGCTCTCGAGTCATGGTAGGGGAATCTGGCCTCGAGACGTGTTGAAGAAGGTCTCTCGAGGTCTTTCTCGGGTTGAGGCAGGAAACCCTGGCTTCCCTCGACTTGTGCAGGTGACCTCAGTGGGCTTCTCATGGTGGCTCTGAGAAGTCAGGGAAACTGGAGGTGGGAGGGGCCTCTCGGGACTCCCCTGGGTTTGGTGCATTGGAAGAG
>NW_011385166.1:0-633 GCF_000754665.1 Bison bison bison
TTACAGAGTTCAGACCATGCTACACTAAAATATGACCCCTTGGCATTTTAAGTTGAAGGACATTGAGAAAAAAGCAGTAGCAGGAAGGTTACTTTGACCCTCTGCTCACCCTTCACCTCTGAAGTAGGTCATAATACTCTTTAAGTGAGAAGTGCTTTCTCTATAGATGGCAAAGGTGCATCCTCATCTCCAAAGACAAAAGAATGCCAGAAAGACTCCAAATAGGCTGTTTCCCTCAGTATACTACATTTACCTCTGCTCTTTGCCATATTATATTTCTCCATGACTATCTCCTCTTCATCAAATCTAGTGTAAAAATTTTCAGGTTTCACTGTTTCTTTCAGATCTTGATTTTCTTGTAAAGGCTCCCATGTTAAGACTTATATTAAATACATTTATAATTTTCTCCTATGTTTTGTCTTATTCAATTTTCAAAGCCAGCCAGGGATTACTAAGAAGGTGGAGTAAAAAAAGAATTCACCTAAATTTCTAAGAAATTACAGTGAAATATGTCACGAAGCTTTTCTTCTGTTCTTTTAAGACTTTTTATAGTATTTAGGTCTTGCATTTAGATCTTGATCTGTTTTCAGTTTCCTTTTTGTGTATTGTGGAAGGTAAGGGTACAACTTGTTC
>NW_011385167.1:0-779 GCF_000754665.1 Bison bison bison
AACGTTCTCTGTTCCTTGCCACGCCGACTAGCGCAGTCAGGAGCCAGAGTTGGCCCTCGAGGTCGGAGATGTTCCATCGCAAATTCCCGGTCTGCCGTTTGATGGAGGGTTTGGGGTTTGAAGCCATCAGCCAAGCCAAAGAAAGAAAAACTCGAGAGGTGGTCGCTGAGGGGCCTCAGGTGCCCCTCCAGCGGGTCACGGGCCCATGAGGCAGTCGAGAAAGCAGCTAGGGGAGGACAGCTTCCCCACCGCCCCAGGCACTTTGGAGGCCGGCCGCATCTCCTCGCGTCCAGAGGCGTTTGCCCGGGGCCCAGCTGGATGAGACTGCCAGACAGGACGGGCAGAGTCGGAAGTCCAGTTGTCTTGCTATCACAATCTAGGGTAGGCTCGGGTCTTTCCTCAGTGCGGGGAGGACCTTTGCTTTCAGAAATGAACGTGGCGCGACATATCTCCACTCAGGCACCGGTGCGATGCTGGTGGAGAAGTTTCTTTGGGGACTGGTTTGGGTTGCCTTTCTCCCCTTGGGCCTTCGTTTGGGTGCTGGTGGTGCTGGTGGTGCTGGTGGTGCTGGTGGCGGTGCTCATGGGCCTTGTGGATCGCTTCTCCGTTTTGGGCACTTTGGAGCTTCTCCAGCGTACTCCTTGCACCGGACATGGAGCCCCAGGGATCTTTGCGGACGAGTGTCGTGCCGGGGACGCGCGCATCCCCGCCTCATTCCTGCCGGACTCTCCGCCAAGAAGCACGAGGCCTCCCAAGGACAGACACCCATAAAGCCTGCT
>NW_011385168.1:0-905 GCF_000754665.1 Bison bison bison
GGCATGGAACTCCGCTTGCCTCTCGAGGTGTCCCCGGCGAGAGAGGCCACTTGTCGAGCTGTATTTGGAACCTGGGGGTTTTTCCGGACGACGCACGGGCGAGTCACTGCCCCTTCGTGTTGACTTCATTCACAGGGTGGAGTTCGGAGAGGTGTCCGGGCATCGGGTTCTTATCAAGAGGGGACCGGGAAATCGGGGTGCTTCGCAACGTGGAAGCAGCCACGAGGCCACGTCTGGAATGTCGTCGTGAGACCGGCCTCATCCTGAGGTGCGACCGGAAGGCCGGGAACCCCTTCCAGACAAAGCAGGGGAGTCGACCCTCCTGTGGAGATCAGGAGGGTAGAAGGGGCTCAGAGGAAGTGGTGCCGGAAAACCTCGGTGTTCCTCTCCAGGGAGACCGGGATGCCGAGGAACTTTGTGGGGGCGCATCAAGGGTGCCAAGTACCGTTTCGACCTCCAATTGCTCACGTGGGACTTCTCCTGAAGCGCTGTAGCAGGAAAGGGCTTCATCTTGCGATGACGGGGGAACCACGTGGTTTTTCTCGAGTTGCGGCGGGATTCTCGAGTTACGACGGGGAATTCAGGATGCCTCTTGTGTTGGCCCAGGGAAGTCCAAACTTCCATTCGAGTTGCGGAGGAAAGCTGGGGATTGCTCTCGAGTGACTGCAGGGCCAATAGACCTCATCTAGGCTTGTGTCCAGAAGCCAATGTTCCTCTCCAGGGGCGACCGGGATCTCGGGGTTGCATTCCAGACGCACCCGGGGAGACAGGCATTCATCTCGAGTGCAAGCAAAGAACCCCGCTCTGCTCTCGAGTCGCGACGGGTATCTCTTGGAGCTCACTGGGTGAACAAAAGGGAGTCAAGCTTCCTGAGGCGTTTGGAGAGAGGTCGCGAGATGGGCCTC